>NC_062195.1:4230867-4485867 GCF_912470025.1 Vespa velutina
AGAAATCTCTTTGAGTGAATCATTTTCTAACTTCTACGAAACCAGGAAGTCAATGGAAGAACATAAAGCGATGCCAAAAAATGTCTTCTTCGACATAACTACATATTAATAATCGTAAAAAAATATCTAAACATTTTAATAACTAATATTCTTGACGCGTAAATTATATAATATTAATTAATGCACTTTTCTAGACGTACGTTCAAATGTGTGTATATATGTATATATATATGTTATGTATATGCAAATTTTCTTTTATACTACGAGATAAGCAATTATTATGTTTCATATCAAATTAAAATACGAAGCTATATTTTTAGAAAAATAAACAAATAAATGTCAGTTTATTATTTTAAAAACATTAAAATCTTGAATAACATATACCAGCAACTATGCAATAATCTTTCAAATAATAAACATCTAATAATTTATCATATATTGTAAGATTACCTGTAAAGAGGTATCCCGGCACTATCTCTAAACCAGAGTACCATATTAACGGAATCTGTAGGAGTCGGAGGTGTTATGTCACATGGTAATTCGACGTCATCTCCCTCGTTGGCCCATATCAATTTGACAGGTACTGTTAAGCAAAGAAAATAATATTACGGTATTATTTGCAATAATAAAATGAGATATATTGTAGTAGAAGGTATCACTAGAGGCAAGAAGTCGCTTGTCAATGGCATACCAAAGTATACATTAACACCAAATTCTCACGCACGTGTTCCCAACGACGTCAAGGATCATGGCGGTTTATCGTTTCTATTTCCTCCGCGTATCGTGCTTCATAACATCTTCGCGAATCTAAGTTTAAATCGCGCTCGTGCGATACGCGAGTCAGAGAATCGTGCATCGAACCCAGATTCGTCGTTCCACTCTTGAAAGGAACCCTCTTACCTGAGAGATTTACTCGAATATAAATTGTCTTAACGAAGATTTTACGGAATTCCTTTGTAGGGATAACTATGTAAATGAACCCGATTTCTAGAGATAAGTTTTAATCTCGTAAAAAGTGCAACATAAGCAGATACAGTCTGGAAAAGTTAGCAAACTTTTGAAATAATAAGACCATTGATCGTCCGATGATAAAAGAATCAGAATGAAACGGTTGAGAAGGAAAAAAAAAGGACAGCATTCGTTTCTAACCTTTCAGTGTTCTTAAGAAAGACCTCTTCACAGTAGTAGGATCTCAATTTGATTTCTGATGAATGAAATATTCATCTGCATAAGATTTTTGTTCTTCGTACATAAAAATAAGCACTAAATAAATATCGCGTAAGATAAAAAGAATGAATAAAATTTGGCAAGCGTTTACTTCGATAAATTGGAGAGAAAGGATATATTTGCTTAGTTTTTGGCAAGAATATACGCAACATCCTTTTCTACATTTAATCCGAATGAACACATTTTTTTCAGCAACAGCAAAAGTAGAAAAATTATATCGGCTTATAAATCGTCCATGCTCGAGAACAACGTTTCAACTTTACTCACTCGCTTGAAGATCAAGAATTATAAAAATGTCCGGTTATTCTACATAATGCAATCTAAAGGAATAAATAAATGTTAATTAAAACGAATAAATTTATCATAAATGTCATATGTATTATAAAAAGAAGGACAATTTGTAGGAAAAATTTGAGAAGTCTGATAAACCAAAAAAAAAAAAAGAAAAAAGAAAAAATATATAATAGAAGAAAAAGACAAACGGCGAAGATAAACTTTTTAAGATAAAAGAAGAATAACGTGGAAACATTAATTCATCGCAGAAAAACGTTTTGTGATGGTAATAAAGAAAATGATCTCATGGTATAAAGGCGATTCGCGTAGGCACTTTCATTTTTCGTTTGCCACGTCAGTGGTCCCGACTTTGCTTTTCTCCCCTACGTACATACAACTCCTTCGTCCTCTTTACTGAAACGCGATGCTGACAGACAAAACGACCGAAACTAGTTTGTCCTCCTGACAAGACATTTCGTCGCTTCGAGAAACGCTTCCTTTTCTTTTAAACTCTGTCTTTTCACGATGGAGATCCTGATTTCGGCTAGGTTATTAGAAATTTATCTTCGAAGCTGATCGATTATCAGTTTTTTTTTTTTTTTCGATGACAACGAAGAATCCCTCACAAAAATTTCGGTTGAAGGGCACGTGCGCGCGCGCGCGCGCGACTAGACAATCAAAAGGACCTACATTTTCCGCTAATCAAGATTAACCGAGAACCAAGTGTGTGCTTCTCATCGTCCCTTTTCTCTCTCTCTCTCTCTATCTCTTCCTCTCTCTTTCGCTCGCTCGCTCACTCGCTTTTTCTCCTCCTTTTACTTTTTTTTTATGACCCTTTTGACCCAGATAAAATCTCAGAGACATTCGCAATCAAGCTTCTTTCTTGTAACAACGTGTATAAAGGCAATATTCGATATTAGAAAAATTTGGTTTAGGCTTAAAGAAAAAGCCTTCGACAACGTGAGATGCAGTTATGTAAATAATAGTTGTTCGAAGGGTAACTTAGCTATTTTTGTATCACGTTCGTTGAGAAATTGTACTTCCGCTGACTCATCTATTTTCGTATAAGTTGTTTTGGCTTCTTTTTAAACTTTCTTTCTTTCTTTCTTTTTTTCTTTCTTTCTTTCTTTCTTTCTTTCTTTCTTTTTTTCTTTCTTTCTTTCTTTCTTTTTTCTTTTTTTCTATCCAACCTAACATCATAGTGTGCAAATCCACGTTACAAAAAATGCGTTGTAATTCTTTGAAGTATTTTTATAAAAGCACATATAACATAACTCTATCTGAGGAAGAATTAAGAAAGAAAAAGAGACGACCCAGTTTGAATAAGTTCGACTTTTTTTTTTTTTGAGTCTTAAACTCATTATTTCCCGTTTCTTAATTCTTCCGAATCATTATTTCTTGTCAACGGTTTCCATTCTTTTTATGTTATTTTAAAATAGTTAATTTACATTTCTTAAGATCGTACGGGTATTTTATAATTTAAATTCTTGGAAGTTGGACACGGTTAGTTGAAAATGTAATTTAAAGGACCTCAGATAGTTATTGGAACATTTAAAATGAATTCGTTTTTCACAAGTACGTATACCTGATGCATTCTCCATCTCTCTTCTGGCTTGATTCTGAGCGACCAACACCTGTTGCCATTCCATCCGCAAGAAGTACAGTTTTCCGATAAGACTTCGAGTGCCATACCAGCGGCGCACATTGAACCGATGTTTCTTCCTATCCATTTAGAACTTGTAACTATGCTTCTTTTGACACGATCTTTGCAAATCTTTCAATAAAAAATAGGTATATATATATATTTTTTACGAAAATCAAATGATTCCTGCAATCGAATATTTTCTTACAATTAAAGAATTTACGTCAGTATAGTATAAGAAATTTTTCAACTTGCTTCGTATAGTTGATTGCATTTTTTTCTTTTTTTCTTTTTTTCTTTTTTTCTTTTTCTTTTTTTGTTTTTATTTATTTTTTTTTTTTTTTTTTTTTCTTGTAAAAGTTAAGAAAACACTCACGACTGCAAATATACTTGAAGTGCAGAGAAGAAAGATTTATCTTCTACACCACCGACAGGTGGTTACTTAGATTTACATTTCCTTACTTTAGAAGGTACACCATTTTACGATCATTTATCTTTTTTAGCTCGAAAATAATTTCGTTTACGCAAACCGCAAATTAATCTTCCCCGTTGACCACTTTTTCAGTTTCTTTCGTTTCTTCCTCTTATTCTCTCCTTTCATTCTTTCTTTTTCTCTTGGGTGCAATTCATGTTGGTTTTCCACTTTTCGTGTCGTGCCGTATAAGGATTCACGCGAAAGAATAAAGGTTTGCATGACCATTTTGTATGTTAATTTTATCAACGATTTAACTTTTTATTCTCCGCGATTCCCACATACAATTACTTTAACCATCATTTCTAACATTTGTTTTACTTGTTCGCGATTATTATTTCTACTATCTAAACACGTTTTCGTCTATAATAATTACATATATACAAGATTCGATTTTTACTGGTGCCGTGGAAACGTTTAATATTTCGTTTGTTTATTATGTGAGAAATTATAGGACGTTAAATAATGTTAATAAAATTTCAACAGGCATTATTTAACGTTGAAGTATATTAACCTAAAACTAGTCAGGTACGTGTAAAAAATTGAAGTTAAATCGAAAAAAAAAATCGATAATGTTTTATGCGCATGAAGCTAAGTGAATAGAGAGAGAATAATAAAGATGAAAATCTAATTAGTATAGAATTCAATAATATAGCGAAAAATGGCACTCGTACGTTTGAAAATTTTTCATCGATTAATAATCCCGTCGATAAAGATCTTCGTGAGCAGCTGCGAAGCAGATGGTGCGTTTCATAAAGAGCCACGCGTTTTTCATACAATTTATTATTTAAACCCAGTTTCTATTATCAAATTTTTGTTCGAATAAATCACATTTAGATTTTTTTTTTTTTTACGCTAGAGTGCATGAAATATTCGAGTCATACTAAGAGACTATAATATTTTGCTAAATAAACATTTAAATAATTTTCTTAAATGTAATGAAAAACGAAGAAGTTTCGTTAACCCATAAGTTTCATTTATATCAATAATCTCTTTCTTTACTCGATAGAGATAACATATTTATATACATATATACTTTAAAAAGTCCGAAGCTAAATTATTCTCGAATTATGCTAGATTTGATTAATATTACCTTGGCTATATTTATAACGTCAGAATAGCATTCAATTATATAGGCAATCAATGGTTTTGATTCGTTAACTTTATTACTTGACACATACGATTACACGGAACATCCTTAATCGTAATATACTTCTTGAAATTTACTTTGAAACTAGTGAAAGAAAAATGATATCAACATTTTAAAACAATGATATATTCGGAAGGAGATAAGGAAGAACGATAAAATTTAGAAAAAGTATAATAAAGATTTCTCGTTTTCACTCTTGCACTTTGAACTTTATGTGTTTTCATTTTCCAGACGGTGTTTACAATGGCTCGTGCAACTTGACTTTTGACGTTCAGCAAACACAATATATATTTGTGATATCTACTTGGGTGGTTTGCGATCATGATATGACGTTCTGAGTAAGTACCCAAATTATAGACAATAGTTATAGCCAATAGAATAGTAATAGAATAGTAATTTCCATCATTCCAACAAAAGATAAATTTCAAATTTGATTAAGAACCATATTAAATATGATTTTGAGTGAAACCAAATTTTTGCAGTTTTCAAACATATCTATTTACTGATATAGATACATATCTATATCATTCATCGTACAGTTTCCTAGATGGCAGATGATCCTTGCAAAGGTGATACTAATGTCTTTTTTTCTACAATTGCTGAAAATAAATCGTGCAAATTCTTTCGCTACGAACTTGGAACGTCTTAAGTATTCAACCTCGTATGGAATTCGAGACAACGTAGTGGAAAATACTTAGAGAAGCGGATATTTATCGATTCACTAAAATTCTTTCGACATTTTATCGAAATGGAACATCTTTCCCGTAACGATTATTTCAATGTCCAAAATTGTTCTACAATATGATATCGAAGAATACGAGAAAAATAATTCAAGTATACTATAATAAGGACATTCCATGTGTCTGGTATAGTTGAAATTTATTTTATTAATTTTTTTCTAACCTGTTATCTATTTGACGCAACGAGCAAGATATTACATTCTTTTCTTTTACTTTATAACGAAGAAAGATTTCATTCAAAAGTTATAAGATGGTAAGTTCTAAGTAATGAATTTATAACATGAAATTCCAAGTTAACTTTTTCTAGATCATGCTTAATATATAAATTATTATTAAATAAATATAACATCAAAGCGCAATTTGAATATTTAAATTATACCTATTTTTTTCCATAATCTGTTAGCAGAAATAAGCGGATGGCGAGAAATTCCTAGCAGAATTCTTTTAAGAAACAGGATGCCGTGCCGTTGGCGCCAAAGATTAATAATGTAATTACAGTCTCAACGAACGGACGACGTCGCGAAGCTTGCCAAATCAAATCGCCACCCGTCCCGTCCTATTCCATCGCGTGTCAATTTTATACAACTTTCGTCTGATGCGTCATGTTAAACGCATGACTTCTTTTGGTCAAAACAATCCATTTTTTTTCTTTCCTTACATTTTCTTAAATAGTTTCAAGAATATTCAATTAAAGTTACAGATCAAAATTTTGAAAAATGACGAAGCAATAACGATAACAGCAATGGGATAATTAACGATCTCAATTAATGCTTTCAGATCGAACAACTATTTCATCCCTTAACTTTTCTTTATCGTTTTAAATCATTTTATTTTATTTCAAGCTCTAGATTGCCGTACAAATTTACGTAGGTATCACGTCAAATCATACTTTGACAAATATTTACGCCAATGGCTGAGAATCAGCCATTTATCATTATTCTTAAATGAAAAAATTTACATTTTAATCTTCGAAGTACGTTTTATCATGCAAAGAAAAGTTTAATCTTATAAATAATAAAGGTTTCTCAGCAAAAAGAAATAATATAAAATTGTTTCTTTTTATTTCCTAAAAGTCCTGTATATCCTTAAGTTTTACTTGAGTTTTATCAAATATTAGCATTTAAACGGGTTCGCTTGAAATTTACCAAGGAAAATATTTCCGATCGATCAGGGGTCTATTAGGGAGAAGGAGAAGCTTATCTAAACATTATGCATTCGTCTCTTCAGGTTCGCGCGGAGCAAAATAGTCGTAAAGGCAACGCTATTATTATCTTAGAAAGTGAAAGTAGAACGTTCGAAGAGAAGGAGGTCTATTCTCGTTGTAAGACGTAGCAGAAACAAAGCTTTGGTTGAAGTTTTCGAAGGCAAAAAAGTCAGTGGGTCGTGGATGCAGGCATACGAGTTTATTTAAATCCTTCCGGTTCGCAGTGAGAAGTGGTAAGACGCTTCGTGCTAAGTTAGTAGTTTATTTAAAAGCGATCGAGGGTCAGTGCTCAAAGAAATCCTCAATGATTTGTTTCATTGGAGAAATCGTATATGGTAATGAATTATTATTCCATATTCGTATATGGAAATGAATTAGCATTAATATCCAAAGCGAAATAATTCGTACCTTTGTTTTGAAAGAGATTTTCCTCTGGCATAGGAGTCGCTTCGCTCGTTCGTGTTTTAAGCAATGTCAGCAACATCAGCAAACTCGTTGGAAAGATACTACATCCGATCGCGGAGCGCATCTCGAATCGAGCTCAGGTGTTCTTGCCGACGTGCGAAACACCGCCCCCAAAACAGTTTCTCCTCATTCGATCGATGAACATTCGAGTTGCAAGCTCGAGAACGAATCAACGGGAAGCTTTCTCCTTGAAAAACTCCGGACGTGCTCGATTCTCGAACGGATGCACCGCGGTCGACAGGATCGATCGCGAGCTCTCGTTCCTTTCGTAAGATTTTCCTCTCATTCTCGATTATGTCGCGTCGTCGTCGTCGTATCTTTTATTCTTTTTCTTTTTTAACACGAGATATCCCGTTCTTTCGAATCATTCCGTTAAAAACGTTCTCAAAATTGCAAGAACGATTTAAGAAACGAAAAATCTCGATATTCGTTCATCCGACTACTAGAAAAGTAGTCGAAGGAATAAAAGCAAGAGAATCGTGGAAATTAAGACATTCCGAATGAACTGTTCATTCAGCTTTCTCTTTTTTACAATCCTCACAAGCCTTTTCTCACAAAGAGGCTAGGACACTGGCTCGTTCGCTCACACGTGCTCGTTATTACGCCGGACACGTCGCGGCCGGCTCGTGGAATCTTTTTGATTAACAAAACGAGCCGGTCGCACTTTTTGTCGGAGCAACGGACCTCTCTTTGTCCCCTTCCTGTTTCCTCTCTCGCACCAACTCCCGTTCGGCAAACCCTTTCGCTTCTCCCTCACAACACGCCGATATTTCCTTTGACTCGGTCAATACTTGTCCCGTCGTCGGAGACGTCGAGACGCCGAATGTCCCTTTCTTTCTCCCTTTCTTCTTTCGAGAGTTTATTCTTTTCTTTTTATTCGTCTTCCTCCGTGTCTTCCTCCTCTTTTTTATTCCTCTTCATTCCTGCCCTTTTCTTCTTCTTCTTTCGCGTCCACCCTCTCTTACAAGAATCTCAACTTTGATCCCGTATCTCCAAGACGGATAAACCTTTTATTCTTATTTGTTTCTCTTTCGCGCCTCTATGCGTTATTCTTAGCGATAGTTTTTCTTTTTTTCGTACGACGGATCGTTCGATTTAGATTCAACGATCAGGTGGCTAAATCTTCAAGCAAATTCTACCCTTCTATTTACATTTGTCACTGTTCTATAAGGCTTCTGCTTACTCGTCTCTCATCCCCTTTGATCGGCCGAACATTGAACTTTCAAAAATTTCTCTCAATAGAATTTCCTTGAATATCTGTGATCGTTAAACAAACGGATTACTTCTGTCTTGTCACCGTTCTCGTACTACTGAGAAAGCAACGAAACGTCACTTATTTATATCTCTTACGGAGGGTTCACGATAAATCTTGAACTATTTTGTCATTGGTCTAACGGTAGGAAAAGTTGGCAAATTTCGATAGACGAAGGATGACGATAAATCATTTCAAATTTCCGCCCTCGCGGAAAACGCGTGGCCGAAATTCCGAAGTATTCCTGAAGCGTCTCTTCTTGGCAAAGAACGAAGGCTTCAGATCGCGAAAATCGTAATCGATATTCTTTAATAATTCAATTTCGATATTTTTTTCTCGATAATTCGAAAAGCGAAAGTACTATTGACGATGATCTCTTTCTTACTCTTTCTCTTTAAAAGATTCTCCTTGTCGCAACGGCAACGACTGGCACGAAACTAAAAGCAAAAGCGAAGACACGCGTGTAGTCTCCCCCACTGCTTACCAAAGAACAGCCTCCACATTCGCGTGTGTGCCTTTGCACGCTCGCACGTTTACTCGCTCGTACGCACGCACACACGCACGCACATACCGCGTGGTCTTTTCGACCAATCGTAACTGGCCAATAGATATTCCTACGTCGCGTGCTCGTGAACGCTTGAACGCGCACGTACTTTTTTTTTGTATGTGCCATTGCACCTTGTATGATCTTAAAAATTACCATTGGATACTTCTATTGGCTTCAACCATCCAATTTGTTTCTATGGTTTGTCAATGATATTCCTTGGATTTGCAAATAAATATGAAGGAACAATAAAAAGACATTGTATACTTTTTACAAAGAACAAGCTCGAACTTTTTTCGAAGCGTCATTGTTACGATTTAAATAAAACTTTCCTTAAAGTTCGAGAACTTGTTATCTTTTGCTTGCTTTTGTTATCGATGATATTTCTTTGAATAAAAAAAAAAAAAAAAAAAATAAAAAAAAAATAAAAAACAAAAAACAAATAGCATAAAGAATTAATATATCGTTAAGAACGACGATTTCGAAATTTTCAGAACGTCATTATTGAAAATTAAATAAAACTTTTCGTAATAATCGATCTATCTCTCCTCCTTTGATATATTTCCAATCTCTGCACGTCCCAACGTCATCCCATCGTCGTCCCAACTTTAATATACGGCTACAGATGGTAAGACGCGCACATACTCGCGCGCACGCTCAACCGAGGAGCTTCGAAATACGCGCGTTCCGCTTCGCCGCGTGCCGAACGACCTATCTTCGTCTCGCTCTTGCTTTTTCCCTCCCGCCCATTCCCTTTCTCTCTCTTACTCTCTCTTTCTCTCTCTCACTCTCTCTTTCTCTTTCTCACTCTCTCTTTCTCTCTCTCTCTCTCTCTCTCTCTCTCTCTCTCTCTCACTTGCTCTCCTCCATGTGTTTCGGACGAAGGGAGAGACGAAAACGAGTGCGCAACGGTGGAATGAATGTGGGGTGAGTTTCTGGCATATCATGGTACACCCGATTACGCGGATCCTGGATCGTGTAGGAAGAAGTGAGTGAACCGAAGAGAAAGAGAGAGTGAGAGAGAGAGAGAGAGAGAGAGAGAGAGAACACTCGACGCCCGTGTTTGAGGGCGTAGTCTTTCCTTCTTATGCGAGGGTCTGGAATGTGTCCCGCATCTAAACAGATTTTGTTGATCCTTTTAATCATCGATCGCCAATCGATTAATGATAAGAGGATTATCGAATAAGTTATTCAATTTTTAAATCTTTTTCCTATTATCATAAATCCTATTGAAGATTTAAGAGAAATTTTGCGGAAAGAAAGAAATAATGAATCAGAGGAGGATAAGGAATATGCATTAAAATTTTAAATATGAAGTTTAATGGATAGCATCATTGCGTTATTAGTATAATAGAACAAAAGGGTCGGTATTTGCTTCATTCGTTTACGTGGCGTTAAACAGTAAATTTCTTTATTGTTAGTGTATTCGGTCGAGTACGTGCGCTCACGAACCAAAGACGAGTGTTAATTTACCCTCGCGAGTGTTAGTAAATAAGACTAAGAGGAAATATCGATTTCGTGTCACACTCAAAATGGAATTCCCTTTCGCGGTACAAGTAGACGATACTTTTTTGCACGTTCGTACCCAAGCTAAAATGATTTTTCTATTTTTTTCTTCTTTTTTGTTTTTTCTTTTTTTTTTTACAACTAAAATAAGTGTATCCACTTCCAGTAGAATTTAGTAGAACGATACATGGATATACGTATACGTGATCTTTCTGCTATCTGTTTCAAGAATCCTCGTGTTTTTTTTTTCAGTCCACTTTTTTGAACGGCCGCGAACTTCGGATTCGTTTTTCATTAAAAATTCATTCGGGCGCGTTTGCACACGGTTTATCCTTCCTTCTAATCTACTCGCTCCAACTATCTCTAGAAAAGAACTCCACGCTTTTATTATTTCAGGATCGTTTCGGCTTAGAGCGAATCGTTTATTTAATCGTGCGAATACGCTAGCTTCATTCCCACTTATAGCTTTAAGCGAGATACCGTTCATTCGTTTTCTCCCGAGACTCTTATCAAGCAAACTGAGTTCGCGTTATTCGCGAGTCGTTCAAGAAACGCGATTGATCCTTCCCCTCGTATATTTCAAGATTGTATATTTTTACGTGCTTTTCGTAAGACGCGACAGATCGAAGAAAACTAGAATTTATTTCTTCTAACTTTTTCTCGTGAATTTTGAAAATAATTCTAGAAGAAGACAGAATGACGATATTCGATATATAACGATATAGTTGCGTGCAAAACGCGTGACATGATTTCTTTACCACGTGAGTTCTATATCAAATATTTCACGCGTTTAGAATCTCCTAGCAAAATCATCGATATACGATAACGTTCGTTATCTTTAGACGACACGAATGTATTCTACGAAAGCTACGGGGCGTCATTGTTATTCTCTCTATGCCTTTTCTAGCCGGAGATATCAACGCAATTTTATTCCTTTTCCTATAAGCAGTCCCCACGGATTTTGCCAAAGCCGTATCGAACTCGAGCGATCTCCTCTTTACCTCTGCGTTCTAGATATATGCTTTCCGTTTGTCTGCCCGTTGATGTACTTTAGTATCGAAGTTCTAGGACGCTCTGTTTCGTTTGAGAAAGATGGAGAGAAAGGACAGATCAATATCTTGGTTCTACCCTCGAATAAACTATGACCGAGTTTAGCCCTTCGAAGGGTATAAATAATAGAATTAGAGATGATACGTAATTGTTACGAATTGCAGCGAAATTTATGACTACCCGTAGGTGGTCTTTATATGGCTTATTCGATATCCCGCTTGGAAATCGTTCGTTTGTGTAGAATGTAGATACGCGAGCGCGCGCCTGTATCAAAACCCGGAACAAGAGGAAGTTACCGTTGAACGTTTAAACGGAGTTAATACAGTTCTGGCTGTTTTCGATGTTTCAGTTATTTCCCACTGTTGTTCTTTGTTAAACATAAACCGTACTATCTGGTACTAGCGCGTATCGTTGTCACAAAAGGAATTACTGGATCAGTATTTATTTTCTCGCCATCGTTTATGAAGTAGTTCATTCTCTTTTT
The DNA here is from genome assembly GCF_912470025.1 of Vespa velutina. NCBI lineage: Eukaryota > Metazoa > Arthropoda > Insecta > Hymenoptera > Vespidae > Vespa > Vespa velutina. The sequence goes on from NC_062195.1 coordinate 4,242,877, forward strand.
TTTTTCCTTTTTTTTAAATTTTTGTTTTTGTAATCAAACCCAATTGATAAAAGACACGTAGATTTTTTTTTCAAACAGATCTCTGATATATGAGAAATAACATTTATTTATCTTTCGAAGAAAGATATTCGATTTGCATCGTTTCAATTCATTTCGATAATCGACTCTTTAGAGAGAAGTCAAATTTCGAAGGGTACTTCCGCGATATTAAAGTTTCTCGATAGAGTTAAGAGTAAAAGACAAATTGTCAAGGATGCGGGTTAGGAAAATGACATTTCCGGTGCATAGTGGTGTGCGTGGGTCGTCATAGTCCATGTATCCGAGTGTCTTCTCTCTCTCTCTCTCTCTCTCTCTCTCTCTCATCATGCGTTATCTCTCTAATTATGATATAAAATAAACAACGTGAATTGTGCGAGAAAAGCTACATTTGTTCTAATTTATACTAATCATTTTTATATATTTATATTCGGCAAATCATACTCTTTCTAACGTGGTAAAAAGATATTAACTCATAATTAATACATTATTATGCATATAATTATATTTTCAATTAAAATTTTAAGATATTTACTTTTTAAATTTACTATTAATAACAAAGAAATAAAAACTGTTTAAACATTAAAATTGTTAACATTTAGAGAGGAAAATTGACTAAATAAATTATTATCGTTAAAAAAGTGTATAAATCTTGTTATCTTTTCGAAAACTTCAATCGAAATTAATCTTAAATGATTGTCCTACTTCAATACCCTATTATTAGAAAAAGAAAAAAAAATGGTAATATTAAGTAAGATTAATAAAAAGAAATATATTGTAATTTATGCGTTCAATTAAAAATGTTATTAAATAATCTAATAATATATACTCAACTTGGAAAAGTCGATTTTTTTTCGAAATGACTGTTCAATGTGCATTAAATTTTTATGACTTAGATCGCTTAAAGTTTCTCCCCGATTCTAGAATATCGCATATGGAAACGAAATAGCGCAACTTATTAGTGACTCAGAAAAGTACCGACCGGGTTCTCGCAACTCGTGAAACGTGCGGCACGAAAGAACGATGACTAACGATGAGAGGAGAAAACGACCGATTTGGAGAAAGAGAGAGAGAAAAAAAAAGAGAGAGAGAGAGAGAGAAAGAGAGATCGATATCGTTCCGCGTGGAGCGGTAAGAATTGTTGTGAGGGTGCCAACCTACCGATGATATTTTCGTGTACAGCTCCCCATGGCCGAAGGCTCTTCGATGTTTCTTTTACAATCTCTCGATACGAAAACACGATAAATCTGGAAAGATAAAAGTCGAGCCCGAGCGATGCATCAACGTGGTATTACTTCGCTTTCATGCCTTCAGCCTTCGATATTTTTCTCTCGTTTTTTGATCGTCACAATAATAGCTTCAGTAATACTAGTCTCTCTTCTTTTTTTACTTTTAATAATAGGAAAAAAGGACAAGTAAGATTTGATTTTATCATGGAAGTGTTTCTTTTCCTTTTTTTTTTTTGTTTTAGTATTAAAACTTTCCTTATATCGTAATGACTTTTTAAAATGTTTTTTATCTTCCGAAAGATGCTTGCATATGGGATTTTCAAAAATAAAATCTAGTAGAGAGTGTCATAGTCGAAGGATGAGTCACGGCTTTTATAACATGACATAGGCGCTATTATGTTTATGGTGTTTTCGCGTGGGCAACATGATTCATGAGACTGCAGGCTTTTCCGTCACCCTTCTTCTTACCATGCTCAAAGTATAAGCCATCCCCTTCGTGCAATGTCTATTACCATGAATCGACAGAAATTCCACGTTCGAACTTATAGATTGAACATGAAATTGTAGATTTGATTGCGACAATTATTAAAAGGTTTATTGTTTGTAGTAGAATAAAGATTTTACTTTTCCAAAAGATACCCTTTATAAATTAAGTTGAAACCATTATATTTGATGTGCTTCTTTCATAGTACACCTTTCCATCTTACTCCGAGATGGAACTAGAACGTAAACGTCTCGTCTTGTCCTTAATGAACGGCAACACCTGTTGGTGAATCGAATTACGAGTGTTCGTGCAATGATAGTTACTGGGTTAAGGTTGCTTCTACGAATATCAAAAGGCTTTCTCGTATGTCCGTAGGACGTGTTCGGCTTCAAACGGTCTCGTTTCACACGTAACTGCCCCTTTCTTTTTGGTAAATCGAGCGTTTTGTAAAAGCCTTCCTTTGGTCGTAGATTTCGAGAGTACTTGAAAACGTCAATGATTCGTTTCTCTTGAGAATGAGATCAAAAATGGTGAATGTAAATATAAAAACCGACGTTGCTTTATTATTTATTTTTTTACTATGATACATTTTAAAATATCTCTGAATAAACTCTAACGTTTCAAAGCGATCCCGATCATAAGTTTGGAAATGATATCTAGGACGTTTTGCCAGACGATTTTGTCGAACGACTTTGGACGAGTACTAATGCATCGATAAATCTCCTGGCAAGTTCAGGCGCTACTTTTATGAACACACACAAACCGATATATACATGCGCACGTGTATTCTCCTTCCGGAGTATAGGAATCGTTGTGTGCGCTCTTACGTTCGCCAACACATGTGTTATGATTCTGTCACAACGCTCCGGATGGCGCTGAAGATTTCTTCCTTCGCACTTTACATTAGGTTTTAGAGCTTCTACGCGTGCGGGATTTTTTATTCGGACCTTCTCTCTCTCTTAAAGAGGTGCCGCTGCGAAGAAAGAAACAAACGTCCAGTATACTCGTATATTAACGAGAAAAGGGAAGAGAACATTAATTTATTTAATTCGACAGAATTCCTCGAACGAGGTCAACCGAAAACAGGAAAGTATTGTACAATACGTTTAATTTTATTTTATTCACGGTGTGTATCGTAAGATCGTACATCTTGGAATTTTTCAAAGATTTCATCGAATCAATTCGAATTAATCGATTGAAGAATAAAAGGGAAGGAAAAGTTTCGATACTTTCGGATAAGTAGGTATATATATTTGTTCCACCTTCTACCCTCTTATCTCATTCAAGTTTTTATAAGTATTTAAGTAAGGTCGCGTTATATTTAAGCCGAATTGAAGAATAAGACAGTGAAAAAAAAAAGAAGGGATAGAGTATTTCGAAGTAAGTGAGAAAGGGGCGATGGCGATGTGAAATACCACGCTTTACGTTCTTGGCGCCAAGAATTCAGCATTCCTAAATTCTTTGAGTTTTCGAGGAGAACCGCTGTTCTTTTTGCGTTCCATTAAGGGAGAGCCCGTGCAACTATTTTGCTCTTCTTCCCTCTTTTAAAATCTTTAAATCCTTCTCCTTTTTAATTAGAGAAGAATTGAAGACCTCGCTAAAGATCAAAGGGATAGCTTTTCATTGCTATAACGATTTCGCGATCATATTAGAATTTATATATACTGTCGGTGAAATTAAATTCGAGAAACGATTCAATAAAACAGAATCGAGATCAAGAGACATGACCGAAGTTCATTCGGTTAGAAAGTACTTTGATTAATTAAATCTAAAAGAATATGCTGCTAGTATGGCTGAACATTAATTTAATGAAGAAAAAATTTCATACATTGGATTTTTTCTCGTGAAAAGGAAAAAGTGACGATATAAACGTATTAATAATTTTTGAAAAGTCAAATGTCATACCGTAATAATAAAACTTAATAAAATTCTTTTAAATTGAAGATTTACAATAGTATTATTTGTGATTGTAATGTCTCTTCCCTCGTCGATCAATCATACCATTCTTATCTTTGCATCATCGAAAAAGATCCTTTCGTTTTAAAACATGCATCGAATAATCTCGCATGTTTAAGAGTACAACTTGAAAAAGATTTTTTTAATCCCAAAGCCGAACAATTTTATCGTCAAATTTTTGTCGAGAATATCAGTAGTATTAATACGAAAAAAAACTCTCCAAGTTCCACTCGAAGTCTGTATTTTTATTTCTCGATATTCTCATGGATTACTTTACGATTCTTTTTCGGTACTCATGCCACTCGACAAAAGTGCAGGATTGTAAACATTTTTTTTTTGTAGCATGAGATTTTTAGTAGATATTTCCTGAAAGAGATCTTAGTCTTTGAAAAGTCTTTTGTCAATTTTAGATACGAATTCTCTTATCAAATATTTTCGAATTTTTTTTTGTTTACTCTATGGCGTAGTATTTTTCTTGGTAATCGAGCAAAGAAGCATGGTAATTAGAATGTCCATTATCACGATATCCTTCATATCACAGAACCATTATTTGCTACCCGGTGTAGTCGGTAAAAAAAGGATTAAAGAAGGCAAAAGCATCAGTTTAGCAGTGTGAAAAGTTTTAAAGACGAGCGCGAGCTAAAGGAGGATTGCGAGCAAAAAAGAAAGAAAAAAAAGAGGGAAAAAGACAGAAAGAAAGGAGTAAAGGAATGTCGTGATTTTACATAGGGTCGGACAAGATATTCTCGACTAAGCTAAAATAGAGGCAAAAATAGAGGCAAGCACCTGTCCTTGTAGAAAAGGAAGATTTCTCTTCGCATCTCACACTCCGTCCTCGACCTTTTCTTTTTATTTGTCCCCTTTCTCTTCGTTCCTCTTCGACCTTTCCTTTTCCCTCTCTTCTGTCTTATCCATCTGTGAGGGTCTTTGCAGTTGTTCCCTCACTTCCTTTACCTAACTCTTCCTCGTACGCGCGTGCGCGTACAAAATCTTCCCTTTTCCTTCGTTCCCTTTTCTTTTTTCTTCCTCTGTCTTATTCCCTTCAAAGATTCTCTTCGTTCTCACGAACGCAGTCGCCCGTTTCTTCTTCTTCATCTTATTCTCTGTGACTTTTTCCTCTTTTTTCCTTTCTACTCCGGCTCCTCTCTCTCTCTCTCTCTCTCTCTCTCTCTCTATCTATCTCTCTCTTTCTCGCTCTCTCTCTGTTTCTCTCGCTTGTTCGGTCCTTTCCACTCGGTAGAAGGCTATTTTTGTCGTCATAGAATCTGTCGTAGAATCGTCGTAAGACGTAAGTCGCTTAATGCACGCTGGACATCAGATTCTATATATCACAGCTTATATTTTGAAAAATAATGGTCTAGGCTTTATATTGGTCTGTAAACCGAAATATTTCTAGATACTATTTTATTCGCAAATTTAATCGACCAATTAGATTTTTTTAACCTATGAAAAATTATAAGTATCCACAATCTGAAAATTTTGCCTTTTCATGATGTAGCGAACAAGCTGTTATCGTGTTTTCTCGGCGAAGGATCCCTTCCTACTAGATAGTTATATGGATTTTTAGGATAATGCAAAGATAGCAACGCTGTAGCATAGAGTGTATTTTATTTACCCAAGTTACTCTGACTCATGCAGCTAAATTTACTTTCCTCCTGGATAAAATACTCTCATAATTCGATGCGAAAAGCGTACGCGTTATTACGCCGACGTCGATTTTTCAAATCGAAAGTACCTATTTTCAATCATCGCCTTTCCATTTTATTTTCTCCCAAGTAAAGCGTAAAAAGTTCAAAATTTATTATATATTTATATATATATATATATATATATATATATATATATGTATATGTACACATACACGTAAGTATTTTATATTTCAATTCGTCACAGAAAAGAAATAAGTTTTTCGCTAGGTGAAAGATGAAATTTCGTAGATAAGAAAATGATGTGTAGCAGAGTTAAGTTCGATAGAAAGAATTTGGGATGTTTTAAGAAGATTCCGCTGCTGATCCCATGGGAACTCGACCTTCGTCGTCCCAGTTTCTCCCTTTTTCTTGTTCGTTCTTTTCGTTTTTCTTCGACAACTTTCTGTTGGACGCTGATGAGTACAAGTCAAAATAGAATCACGTGGCGCGGACCTGACCTTCTTGTCATGGGAACTCGATCGGAGCAAAGTTCTCTTTCTCTCTTTTCCTCTCGCCCTCATTCTTTCACTACCTCATCTCTCTTTCCCTCTCTCCTTCTCCCTCTCTCTCTCTCTCTCTCTCTCTCTCTCTCTTTCTATCTATCTATCTATCTATCTTTCTATCAATGGATCATACGCTTTTCTTTTTCCTTATCCATTGACTTTGGTCTTGACAATAAAAGAAATAGAAATGATTACTTGTATCGTTTTTCAAACAATGGCAAATAATTTCGTATATTTAATACAATTTGAATTTCATTAAAAATAATTGAAACAATTAAGTTAACGATTACATTTGTTTTATCAATTTATCAATATGTATGGGAATATAGAAATGACACATAACCGATGAAAATGTATCCGTAGAAATTGCGCAGGTTTGTAGCTGTGGCAAAAAAAAATCATAATCCAAATATAAACGATGAAACGAATTGGTTTATCGTTCATCTTGTTATTTACTATTCTTTTCCGAGATTATCCCAAGAACTTGTTGGCTGACCATTCGTCATATATTTTACATAAAATGATAATAAGATCGAATATAGTGCGAATAGGTATTTTAAATTTGTCTCTTATTCGTGTTTTATTTACACGTTTTACCATAAGCAAATTTTATCTTAGTATGACACACGTTATTTCGTAAGATATAGCGAATTTGAAAATATTCGATTAATTCGAAAAGATCAAAGAAAATAAGAAATAAGAAGAAAAAATAGAAAAAAGAAATAAAAGCTCGAAAAATCCTTCGAGAAAGATGTCCGTCGTTCATCAACCATCGTAAGAATCCCATCCCTGTTCGAAAGAGAGCAGTAGCTTATCCTCGTCACATCGATTTTCTTTCTTTACGTCAGACCTCTCATTGTTACGGTAAGGATACCCACGAAAGCTACTTTTCAAGAGTGGCAAACTACTCTCAGTATACTTAGGAGGAAGCTTATTTATTCAGCTTATTATTATAACATTCGAGATATATATACTTGGCCGATGTAATTATTTTCATAGTCGCTTTTTTGTTGCTTCTATATTGCTCGAGTGTAATGCTGTTTTTATTAACTTATAGTTAAACGTAAAGCATCATGTACTTGAGAATAAGGGAAGATCTATTCGTTGGAAACACTCGATAGACATATGAAATGTTTCAAGAAAGGTATAGTATTAATGCGATCCTTCCATCCTTGGTAAGAAATATCGATGATATCTTGGAACTAAAGCAGGTTGCTCCACGGTAGCAGCAGAATCGTCGCAATACCATTTACGTGAAAGAGGTAGCGTAGATCGAGCCAGTAAAGGTAAGGTTAGCTATAAATATAGTGGGTTCGAAAATAGACGCCGGACAAGTGCACATTGCAAACGGAGAATCGTTCGAAATACGAAGGAAATCCTATTACTTTTGGAAACGTCTAATGATCGGCTCGTAAGCGGATAATAATTTCTCGTGTAAGTGAACGTTGGTTAAATAACAGTTTTTTATTTAATAAAAAAACTTCTTACATAATTTACCAAAATGGCAATCCTTCTTTTTTTTTTTTTTTTTTTAATATCTACTTTAATGTCTAAACCATACTTTAATGTCTATCTACTTATTATTTTTAATCGCCTTGAAGTTAAATACGTTAAATTACTAAAATGAAAGGATGAGAAGAAGATATTAGATCAGGAAAACTTTGACAGCTATACTTATTGATTTATTTATTCATTTTTTTTTTCCTCTTTTCCAAGTCTCACTCTTGAGTTACTGAAAGTTCTTGAGATAAGAAGAAGTAGTAAAAGGGGTAAGATAAACAGAATTTATCAATAGTAGTTTCGTTGGTTTTTCACTTTTTCATTTATCTTGTTCAATTCGTTTCTTCTCATTAAGAGTCTACCGAGAAGTGATACTTTTACTGATCGCAACACGTTACATCTCAACGAGGTAGGATTCTATTTTGCCGTCCTGAACGTTTCCAATATACCGTGACGACGAAAGTAGAATTTAAAATGAGTTTATTTTCAGTCACTTTCCAAAACATCGCGGTAGAAATGACTGAAATAGTAGTTCCCTGTATGCTATCTACTTTTGAAAACGACATTCTTTCATTCGACTGTCTTAATACAAAAGTTATTGCGTTAACAGCTAAAATTAAAAGGTCAACAAAATTAATGAGGTTTAATTTTTCGAAAGAGAAAGTTATTAAAATTATAATTTTTTTCTGCATATAACAAGATTAATACCACGATGTGTTTGATAATAAATCATGTGGAGAATTTCTGTACCATAAATTTGGATGTCCTTTAATAAATTACGCGATCCAACATGGAAATCGATAGTTCGATCAAAGTAATATGGAACTTGAGTATTAAGAAAAACGATGGTATCTAATATCAAAACAATAATTTTCTTTGTTGTTAAATGATTAGCGAGGACTCTTAGAGATAGATCGTGACCTGTGTGCTGATAGATAGGATTACAAGGATTTGAAGTGAGAAAAGGATGAAGCTTTCTACCCTTGTATATCTTCGATTTAATTATAAATGCTATACTGTTAATTCATTTTAAATTGATATTCTATTGAACATTTGTACATAAAATATTATTTTCATGTTTGATATTACAATGTTTTTATATATGAAAAGGAGAAATGAGTATTTAAAATGATTAAATTCTCGAAAAAGAGGAAGAATTTATTCTTTGCATCGAAATTCATTCCCATTGTCATTTATTATATTAAAAGTTAATGTTAAAAAAATAACATAGCAAGAAAAATAGATTTACCGTCGTCTAAAATGAAGATAGGAAAGTTTTTCTAAGAAAGTATATTTACTGAATGATAAATTATCTTATGATGTTAAAATTCATACAAATAACAGCCGTCGATAAGACAGATTACTGTATGATCATCGAATGGTAATTTCATTTGTGAATTTAACAAATTTGTTAAATAATAGTATATATAAATAAAATATGCAAACATTATTTATTTGAGTATTGTTCATCGATTTGTTTAATTTCTTTAACAATTATGTAAATTTATTAATTCGTATTGCTAGAATTATATAGTATAAGTTTTTATAGTAGAAAAAAAGTTGTTTTGATGCGATAGATGTTACACATCATTAACATTGCATACTCATAAAATGACAAAAAAATCTCATTTTAATGAGTTGACAAAAAAAAATAACGAAAAAACAACAAAATCTTTTCAACAGTGATAATGTTTAGTAACCTTTAATTATTTAAGAATATAGTATTTTATGGCTATAATTGCTTTATAATACGAAACGATTGTATATATGTTTCTGGAAAATAGCAATTCTAAATTGCGTCTGAATAAATTTATCGAGAATATTTATTATTCTATTCGCGAGAATATAACAGAAAAAAAACGATTAAAGGAAGTAATTATGATAAAGAAACATGTACTGCATTAATGTTGGAGTGTTATAAAAAAGGTATGTTATAATATACTGTATTTAGTAGTTAGTAAGACACTTTCCTCATCGTCGCAAGGTCAGGGCTACTAATATTTTATCATTCGTATTCTCCTTGAAATTTCGCCATCTCATACGCGATGCGTTCAAACTAATGTCCAGAATATTAAGTATTCACGTATTCATTTCCTATTGACATATACAAAATAAACATGCAACAGACATTATCAGGAAGTTGACCACCAAAGACGATGGGAGAAATGACCGAACAAATTATTTCCTGCCATGACGCAGGAATAGAATGCAGAAAGATAATTCAATTCTTTTGTTCATGATAATAAAAGCAAAAATCGATAATACAAGTGAATACACGTTATCCTTCAAATAAACGTTTTTCAAGGTGAACGATTTCATCATTGTAATAATCCTTATATGATAAAAAAAATAAAAATTTTTCATGAAATCGTTTGATTTAAATGTACTTTTTGAGAAGTGTCGGCCAACGTTTTCCATTAATTTTAGGCTTGAAATGTTTTGAACTTTGCTCTTTCAATCCGAATATTTATTCATATAAACAATAAAAGATAAGAAGGTAAACACGGTCGAATGGAGAGGGAATCCCCCACCAAGTAGCTTTACAGATCAGAAACATGTTTCGCTACTATTTAAGACGGTCATTTGAAAGGACGAGCTTCAATACTACGTTATGTGAACTCGGTGTTCCGCTCAGTCGATAGCCGGACTTGGCCCTGATTGGATCCAGGCACAGTAATTTTCACTACCATACTTCTCTATTTCCGTAATAATAATTATTAAGACTGCTTACTTTCACTCGACATGCTGAGGGAAACGTTGTTCGTTTTCGCGGCTCTCGTCGTCGTCCTTGTCTCCGCAACACAGGTTAATCAGTGTAATGGTACGTAAAAATAAAATTATTGTACATCCTGTGCAAAGAATATATTCCAAAGTAACTATTCGGTGGAAATAATGTATTTCGACGTATATATGTCAACTTTTTTTTTGTAAACATTATTTTTTATGATATTCATAAATCATTGAAAACAGAATTATTATCTTTTAATAATATCCAATACGACAAAAAGAATCGTTATAGAATCATTTCTGCACGGATAATAATAAAACTTGTTTTTCGTTCGACCTCGTAGTCACAATAATGTTTGTCGTGTTTCCGTTAAGATCGTAGAGATTATGAAACTTTCGAAATATTATATTATTCCGTGTATAGTATATAATTGTTTTTTCTTTTTTTTTTTTTTTTTTTTTTTTTTTTTTTTGATGCACGTAGGTGTAATTTAAAAAATTGTTACGACAAGTTTTCTTATGTAGGAATATAATTGTCGAGTACATCTTGATTTTTTCGTGAGGGACAGAAGAGAAAACAAAAGAATATTTCATTTAAAATAAAATAAATTTATTCATCTTTGAGAACTTAAGTTTAGGAAACTATAGAGATAAATTATGATAAGATATGAATACATATAAGATGTAAGAAAACTTTTAATTACCAAAAATTATTATTACTATAAGAAAAATAATTAACAAACGTTAAAAAATTTCGAATCTATCAAAAACATTGTTGATATCAATATGCGTTAAATATAATCATTCTCTTGATTTATAGGTGTAAATAAATGTATAGATATGCATATTTATTGTTTTGATATAAGTCCAGCTTTATTATTGTTAAATAAAAATCCATAATTTTATATTATCATCATGCTCTTATATCTCTCATTTATATAATGAAATTATACTTTGATGTGATCATGTTAAAATATTAGGACATTTGTTACGTAATCGTTTAATTTTTATACGAATATATTTATAAAATTACTTTCAGGATATCAAAAAATTTTAATTGAAGAATAATTCTAAAATAGGAATTTAACATTAAAAAATTTTATGTTATGATTTTTTTTTTTTTTTGTAATTTCTAATAATCATAACGATTAGATTTTTTTTTTTTTTTTGTTAATATAGCTCTCTTCTTGAAAATATCCCAAGACATAATATTCTTTGTTTGTAATTTAATATAGTTTTTACTACATATAGCTGTAGAAGAGACTTTGAGCATTGAAGAAACAGGTCCAAGATAATCTGCTTCGAGCAATGCTAATCGAAGTGTTAACTTTTTTCATTCTATATTTAGCCATATATGCATATATAAAGGTAGGAATCATCGTCTAAATATTTTTCATAAAATACACGAACACATTAATATTATTTGGGTCTATGTAATTATTAAGTATAAAAATAATCTTAATTACGAGATACAAATCATTATGATGAGAATTTATACTTTGACCGTTAGACTCTGTCTACGTAATTGATGACTCTTGTTATGTTTGATATTTTTGGTATATATATATATATATATATACTAGAGATGTGTCATATTTCTACGAACGAATTGTTTTCTTACATCATTATATTTTATGCATTATTAAGCTATTATAAAAGTTATGCATATATTTTCAAAGCAAAATGAATATATATGTCATTATTTTTCACTTTTTATTTTTAGATATACCGTACGAGGATGCCAATCAGGTGAAAATATCTGGCTGCGACTCTCCACCATGTAATTTGAAAAGAAAGACTCGAGTTAGCATAGAACAATCTTTCGTAGCTGAAAATGATGCCAATGAGCTGTTGACGTCTGTTCATGCTACGTTACTGGGTATTGACTTGCCCTTCATAGGCGTAGATGGTACGAATGCGTGTGATAATATCTATGATGTCGATAATAACAAAGTCGGATGTCCTGTGAAGAAAGGTACAAAGTATATTTACAAAACTGATTTTCCCATATTGGAAATATATCCAAAGGTATGTTCGTTTTAAAAATTTTTATGTCATATGCCAATATCTTGAAAAACGTGATAAATAAGATAAAATAATATGTAAAATACAATATAGCGAAAGACTATCTTTGAATTAATATTATATTTTTTCTTTTTTTTGTTGGACATGAAAGATATAAGATTTTTAATTATATACTTAAATAATAATAATATATTTATATTCAATATAATATAAAATTACTATTTCTTTTTCCAGGTTAATTTAATTGTATACTATGCCTTACGAAATGGAAATGATATTATCACTTGCTTCAAAGTACCCGCAAAAATTACTGCTTAATATGTAGTTATTTCCATTTATTCGTTATATTTTTTATTTAAGAATTTTTTTATGGACTTCTCTGGTAGATAATTGGAAAATATATGATATCGTTCGTTTTTTAAAAAAAAAACCTATAGCATAAGTCGTTGAAAAGGACGAAGATTAAACGTTTCAATTTTAGATGATTCGCCTTGTCTCGTACCTGCGAGTATGTTTTAGGAATATAAAATGTATAAATATATGTATATATAGATATATGCATATAAAATAACATAATAAAACTTTTGTGTAAATCTTTTCGTATTATATATATTTTTTAATTTTTTTTTTTTTTTTAATGATAACATGAATAGATAAATTATTTAAATATATTCTTTTATATCTTAAAAACGAATTAAACAATATATTCTTTAAAGTATAAAATCCATTCTTTAAAGCATTATATTATTTATTTAATATTGTTTTCTGATCTACGGTCGGTAAAGCAAAAAATTACTTTACACAATTCGACTACTGCTGCCTCAGTGGTATATTCGAAGAAACACAATAGTCAACCGAGCTCTAATGGTACGTAATAAAAATCCATTAATTACATATACTTAAATCATTAATTTATCAGAAAAAAATATGAAACGAATATTAAAAACTTTCCGATATAGCGATATAAAATTAATTAATAGATATCATATTGCAAAAACTAAAAGTACTATCTCGATATTTGTTCTTTGATTAAGATAATCATTAATACAATATTTCATTAATGAAATTGTTTGAGAGTAAAAAGATTTAATTAAAAGAAAATGATAAATGATCAATCCATAAATGTTCTTAATGCACTTTTCAAAAATTTTTATCGTAGATCAAGTTAACGTTAACGTAACAATTGTATCGCAAAAATCTTTCAATCGAGAACCAATATGCGAGACGATTTCTATTTCTTTCATGAAATGTTCACGTAACGAACGTTTCCTCGTAAAAATCCGATAAACGGTGTCGCGTGAAGGAACGATCGTTCGTCGTGCCGACTACTATCTCGCATCTCGATCGGTCAGCTCGAAAGATTAAAAGCACTGTGACTTTTAGTCGTCGTACCACGATCTCTCGCTATAACTCGAACGTAATAGCATGCTGCTGATCAATACGATGCGATCGAATGCAAAACGGTACTCGACTTTTGCCTTTACAATGACTATAATTCTTCGAGCAACACGCTCTACTACCTACTACTTTTCAACTTTATTTATAAGTATTATTTTCTTTTTTTCTTTTCTGTTTTTTTTTTTTTTTTTTCTTTTACTTAAATAGAAAAGTAAGGTATTTATATACGAATATGTATATACATTGTACGTACATATATGTAATAGTTATTTAGATTGTTACTTGATTGATAATAATTAATCAAATCTTTTTATCTGATTTAACTGAATATATCTTCATTAGATAATATACTTACATATATTATACATTTGCAAATACATTAATACGTTTTATCACAAAATACTTTCTCTTATATTTTAGCTCTTAAATATTATCATCATATGTAAATTTATATATTCGGATAATTGTACATATTGTATTAGCATAAATTGATCCTAATATAAAAGCATAGTTCCATTTAATCCGACTAAACGATTCACTGTGATCGGAGTCACACGTGAATCTGCTAGTAACATTTATCAGCTGTCTTTTCGAAAATCCTTTCAAAGATACGGCATAGCTAAAAGAGATAAGGTTTCGTCAATTCGATAAGAGAATAGATCTTTTTACAAATTTCAAAGTATCTCTGAATCGAATAACTTTTTTAATTATCATTTCTTATATACAGCTTTGAAAGTTACAAACATAGGTATTATTCCTTAAGGTTTATGTTCTGTCAAACGAAAAGTAAACAAGATCAAGTATACAATTTTCTTCTATTCTTGGATTCTATTGGTGTGTTACAATGATATGGGAGGGGAAAGGCAGATGGGAATTCTCGACAAACATAGTAACATACTCGACGCACACAATGAAGTGAGTCATTCCCTTTGCGAAAAGATAGCTTTCAGAGGGCGACCGAGATATTCCTACCTTTTAGAAGCTTTCAAGATGACCATGATCCGTGACACCAGTCAGAAAGCATTCACTTGCTCGTCTGCCTTTTGCCTCGAGGTCTCTCACCCTATTTCGATTCTCTTCCTCACCGTTATCTATATCCCACAAACCGACTGATATCAACATGTTCACTAATCTCTAAAACATTTCAAAACATTCGCCGCGATGGGCGATAGTAGTCATTTAACGAATATAAAAAATCTAAAATGTTTAAAGCACGTTTCTAAATTACTCAACATCTATTTTTATTAGTTTCTTTTTTCTTTTTTTTTTTTTTTTTTTTTTTTTTTATTCAAAACGATTTGTTTTCTTTTTCGCGAGTATTAGAAAAATTGAATAAATTGAGTAATTCAGTGAAGTGTAATTGAATGAAACTATAATGTATTGATAGATTAAAATCAAATAATAATAAAATTCCATAAGAACTCGAAGAGTGAATTGCATGAATTTTATATATAAACATATCGGATGGCTTAATCTTTATTTTTCTTTTACTTAAAAATATCTTTTTTCTCAGGGAAGGTTTAATGCACCGATAGTATAATAAGCAGATCGATTAATTCGGTACTTCTTATTTCCCCTTCCACTTCCTTTCTCTTTCTTTTTTCTTTTGCTCATTTTTTATATCTATAGCGAGGCAGGCAGATGGTACCTGAAAGTGGAATAGCATTAAACTTTACTTCTAAAGAGCTCGTTCAGTATAAAGAACGACTGCCTGTGTTGCTCGTACCTGTCCTCCTAGATACGTTCCATCGCAGTCCGTTCATTCACCTTTTCATCCCCTTTCTCCGTTAATTGCAGTTTCCGATCTAAGTTGCCAGCGACCGTGTTAATTAGTTAGTACGAACTTACGAAATGAGTTTATCGAACATCCAACGTTTAAATAAAAATATGTATTGTGTTTAAACTTTTGCAATGGAGCTTCAATAAAATTTGAAATATTTTATATTTTTCAACATTTCCCAGTTTCAAAAGATTTCATAGTTTTTTATATTTTTTGTTTTTCTTTTTTTTTTTTTTTAATACGATCAAAATAGAATAATATATATATATATATATATAAAAGGAAAATCTCATCGAAGGTGGCCAAGGATTCGTCCTTAAGTTAAATATGAAATAGTTACATGATCATTTTCGTTAAGGACGGTAGTCAATAAGAGAAGCTTGCGAGGTTATACTACTGTCTAGTAGCATAAGCAGATAGATAGAAGATAGGCAGGCGTAGTTGGTGCTCTTGTACGACGAAGCAACCCCTTTCCCTTCCTTTCGAGCCGACTGTTCTCTGGAAACCACCTCTTCCACCTCCGCCTCCGGCTCCACCACCACCACCACCACTATCTCCACCACCTCCACCACCACTGCTGCCACCACCGCCACCATCACCACCACCATCACCAGCTACACCACCACTAGCAGCACCACCACTAGCAGCATTTCTACCTCTTGTGGAAGCTTCGCAGGCTGCGCGTCCGTCGCCGCGCCGTTTGCTCGTCTTTTCCGTCAGTGTGCCGTCCGCCGTCGGTCGAGGATCTCGTGTTGTTGTGAACCACGTTTCTCTCTCGTTTTCTATCCCATTTAAGTATTTTCTTTCGAAAGTATAGTGTGAATAATCTTGTCTCGTCAATGTCAAAGAAGGGATGAGAAAGAAAAAAAATTGACTGTAATCGGCGCCTCGATCGACAACTTTTCCGTATAATCCGTACCGATCAATTCTTTCGCGACTTCGCACGTGTGCCGCACCAGATACGAGTTTTCCCTTTCTTTTATCTTTTGATTTTTAAGAAATTAGGAAAAATAAAAATACAACGAAGAAGGAACGGTGGTAACGGAAAATAGAAAAATGTTGATTTATCTTCTGGATTTGGATTTTATGGATGATCTTAAAAACGGAAAACGATCGGGTTGAAATGTACGAATATCGAGACTCTAGAATGGATTATCGGTATTTGGATTAGCAGAGGAGCTCGTCGAAGCTTGTCGAAGCTCAATTCTTCCGGAGGTGGTAATATAAAAAGGAGGAAAAGAGTAGGAGGAAAACGATCGATGAGGACACATCCATACTGGCGTCCCTCATACGTCCTACTCTTTCTTTGGATACCAAAGGAGCCTCGAATATCGCGGCTATTACGCGCGAGTGTTGTTCACGAGGGTCTTCAACCCCTTCCTTGACTCCCTCGTGCGTTCACCAGCACCCTAGACACTTTCTGACCTACCGTTTGCTTCGAGTGGGCCGTCCATGAACCGAAAATAGTCACTGAAGACCTTTTCCCGTCCCCACGACCCTTCTTCTAACCCTATGTGCTGTGTTTGTGGATGTACGTACGTTCGTGTGTGCCGTCGTTGTCGCTTTGCTACTCATCACTTTTTCCCTGTCTCTCTCTTTCTCTCTTTCTCTCTTTCTCTCTCTCTTTCTCTCTGTCGTACACGAGCACTTTTATTCGGGACAACGATAAGCTCTGTGCATCGACTGGGATGACCCAAATCGATGAAGATATTTTATATCGTCGCATTCTGTACTCCTCACGGTGTCGGGCCTAAAGGCGAAGATCGTATTGACCGGTCACCCTCTCTCTCTCCCTCCCTCCCTCTCTCTCTCTCTCTCTCTCTCTTTATCTATCTCTATCTCTTCTTCTTCGTCTTATTCCTTCATTTACACATATCCACACATATGTATGTATACTGCCAGATATTAATATGGCGTATCACTTTGGGATAGCGTAGAATTTGTCACAAGTAAAGAGAGAAATTCATATTAATCCAACGATTCGTCTAAAAATTTCGTCGAGCCAAAGTCCATCGAATAATAAAACGATAACGATTATCGAAGATACGTGAAAATTTTGTGGGTGATGCTTCGAGTGGATTCAAAATGCATCACGTTGATTTGTTTAAAATGCGTAATCGAATCGTTAAAGAGAGAGACGCTTTGAGATCGTGCTAATCATCAATCACGATCAAGATATTGAAGAAATTATCTATTCTGTAAAAGAAGAGATCGCAAAAGCAGATAGGAAGGAAGCAAGAAGAAAAAAAGAAGAAAGGAGGGAAGCTGGGAGACGAGGAAGATTTATGTTCTAGATCGCTTGGAAACTGGATAAAACGTGGTAAAGGAGAAGAGAGAGATACGTGCGCGAGCTCTCTCGTATACTTAAGGTCAAGGGTGTGAGAGCTTTAATTAGTATTTAATTAAAGGCAAAAAACATATGTACGAGCGAATGGATATAGAAGGAACAGAAGCCTCATCAGCGACAGTCACAGCTGCCGCATGGTCCCCGTTAATACGTTGGTAAATTAATCGAACGAATAGGACGAAATCGACGATATACTTCAGATAGAAAAAGTTCTTGACGTTAATCGCATTACCGTTTGGTGATCTGGAAAAGTTGGCAGTTTCGATTTGTTTGAATTCGCTTCGAGTTTCGCTGGAAATTCTATCAGAAAAGTAGGGAAGATGCTTCCGATGCGCAAACGAAGACGGTGACGTCATTCAAAACTCTTCGTTCTCTTTTCTCTTTCACGAAGTAATGATCTTAGAGAGATCGGTTGATCTTTGCGCGAGCAAAGGAAGTTCGGGAGGAACTGTTTGTCTTCTTTACGTGGTGCGTCATGCAGTTGCTGTTATCCGGGAAAGCGAGGAATCGAGACGACGAAAGCTGACATTTAAGTCGTTTAAGTGGATGTCTCTTTAGTTGGATTTACGACGTCTTCTTGTGCTTTTTCTATCCGGGAAAGCTTAACCGCGTCTAGTTTTCGCGACGAGGATTACGAGGAATACAGAAAGAACATGTGGAGTATAGTGCTGTTCCTTGGACTAACCGAAGCTCTTTTCTACGTCGCCGGGAACTCCTTCAGCTCGGATGAAAAATTAGGTAAGTTCTCATTCTTTATTTATCTTTCCACCTTGTCGATTGACGAAGTAGAAAGGTAGAAAGGTTTGCATCGTTTTTATCTCCTTTCTTTCATTTTATTTACAAATTTTACAACTAAGCGATCTACACTGTTTTCATTGTTCATCTATTATAAGATTCGAATAATTATACGAATTATTAATACAATGCTATATAACTTTTTTCGTAAATTTTTTAGCCGTATTTCACTATTTTTAAATGTCTTCTGACGATAGTAACAAACTGTGTGACCATTTCTAGACATTATATTTGTGAACGTTTTATATTTGATATACGTGAATTAAAAGTTTTTTGCATCTTCATTCTCGTTCATTCTCATCGTTCTCCATTTGAAAAAGAACGTGAAACGAGAAGGTAACGGTGTGAGCTTAAATCGATCCATCTCGTGATTTCTCATAGTCGTACAGACAAGTGTGTATGTACGTAGGAAAAATCTTTTCTCAATGGTAGAAACGAAAAAGGACTCGGTGCGATTTTACTTAAAGTTCGCGTTTTTCCAATTTTCGGTTAAAAATGAAAAAGCGAATGGAGATATATTTTTCACGATTGGCGAACTGTTGTCGAAGACGAGAAAGTAGGCTAGCTATAATCGAATTTGACAGGATTTGAATTTTCTTCGACTTATCCGTACATTGATTTTGCGCACGTCTTCTCTCGTTTCTCTTTCGAAAAGCGTATGAAAGTTCTGTCGTCACTACGAAAATCAGCTAACATCGTCTTGCGAGACATTTTGAGTTCCCACCAATCCTGCTCTCTTTCTCTCTCTCTCTCTCTCTCTCTCTCTCTCTCTCTTCCTCTTTCTCTTTCTCTTTCTCTCACACAAACGTACACATACTCTTTCGCTTTCTGCGATTCGAGAAAGACGGATTCGTTCGCCCGAAATGCGTTTTCTCTGTAAATCTTGCCGCTTGACTCGTCATACGTTCAGCGTCAGTTTTATACGAAATCCAGGATGCATCAAGTCGTGACTTATCGCGATCGCGTGCGAAATGAAAGAAGACATATGATTATTACGAGTGACGTTTTTATGTCGTACGTGTTTTAATCGTACAGAACTAAATAATATCTTCTGATATTTCGACAGTTTCATAATTTTTTCTTTTATTCGGCGTATTACGTTTTCGACAGAAAATTGAGTCAAGTTGTAGAGAAAGAGCCAAAGAAGCTAAAATAAAAAAAGCTCCAATTTCATTAATATGACTTTATTAAAACCAAAGCTAATGACAAAGTGTTTTCTTTTAAGACGAACATATATACACATACATGCATGCATACATAAAGCGTTTTGTTTCATTTCGACTAAAACAGCACACAGATCCGACATCTTTCTTTATCTAAAAGAAGATATGCCTGATGATATCTTATTCGTTGCGATGTATCTCATTTGAAAAGTTGGTTGTCGTTAAACTTTTTTAGCATTATTGCTTATATATTTATTCTTCGAAAAACAATTCAAAAATCACGAAAGGATTGTGAACTTTTACTTACGATTAAAGCTGACAGTCGTCATACACTTCAAATAAGAGTAAATGTTTTTATTACTTTATAACAGGTACTTTTAACTTAAAGATATTTTCTATTTCGCGAAATTAGGTATATCATAATGACAGAATTGATGGTATAAAGCTTAAACGGAACATCGATCGAATGTGCAGGTATAAGGTTAATAGGTCAACAAGTTGAGTTTGTGAGCAGAGCAATTGAAGAGCATCCACGAGTTTTCATCTCTGTTAACCGTATTTTCTGCGGATACAATAAAGTATTCGAAAATTCAATCTCGAGTACCTTCATTCTAGCAAACTTTCGAAATACATCGTCTTTCATGTCGTTAAAACTCGGTAACGTTAGTCGTGCCAGCTCGTGAAAACTACTTATGACTCTTCAAGACGAAGAAAGGATGATCATCTTTGGAAGATGCACCTGCAACGGTGGACATATTAAAGAGAACGGGAGGGACAGTCGAGGGAGAGAAAGAGAGAGAGAAAGAGAAAGAGAGAGAGAGAGAGAGAGAGAGAGAGAGAGAGGAAGAGAGAGCGACGGTTGTTGCTTTGTAATAGCTGAATTTCACGCAGAGTTTCGAAAGTTAAAGGGGTGAGTCGAGGAAGGGTTGAAGGGCGACAGTATAGGTAGAGGTAGCCAGCAAGTCCTCAAGAGGGTCAGAAACCAACATCGAAGTTGGGACACGTTCCGTCATCCAGTGTGTTCTCTTCTTCTTCGGGCCACGTTCCTTGTTACTCAGAGACCATCTTGCACATTGGCATTAGTATTTTCCTTAACTGGCCTCTTGTCCCATATATAGAATTTTCCATTGTTTATTATATTTGTTATTTATTAACTTTTATCGTTCTTCCTTTCATTCATATCTTCTTTTAGAAGACGATATGTATAATTGGAAAGAATTTCGTTTAATACGAATAACAATTAGCACTTTTAATTAAATGCCCTTTTCTTATTTATTCAATTCATCTTTTAAATACGATGAGTTCATTTCCTTTCTTCTATCTCACTTTTTCTATCTCAACGAAAGGATTTTTCTGAGTGGTCAAAAATAGTTTTCATTAATTATTGACACATAATAAGAGCTAAACTAGTTAATAGCCAGAGAAAATACAATCGGAGGAATATACATGAAACCTGACCGGAGGTATGGTGAACCAGTAGCGGTGGCTCGACGCGATAATAAATGTATCCTCGAAACGCGACGATTATCGACGTCCGTTATATGTTATTAGGGATTTTATTGAGATTCGCACCACTTGCAGTCGCGTTACATGAATACTAATGTGACAAATAATCGAATTATTTGCTCTCTGTAGCGCTACGAGTGTTTATGATTCGTTAAATCGTGGTGAAATGGTCGTATGACCTATCGGTCAACAAAACAGCTATATCACGTTGACGAGAAAAGAGAAACGTAGCTTTCCGATTTTAAAAAGGACAATATCCATCAATCATTGGTTTCTATATTTTAAAGTAGAATTGAAAACAATATTTATAGATTTTCGAGATCTATTCGAATTCGAATAAATAATAATGATGAGAATAATGTTATATATTATCTTTGGAATTATAAGAATTATAAAAAACTTTAACTAAGAAATTAAGAAATAATTATTATTTATGAACTATCTAAAGTTAAATTCTTATATTTAACTTATTGATATTTATTCTTAATTATACTTTGAATTTATGCGATTTTCATAGAGTTTCATTTTTTCAATTTTGTCAGACACAAATTTTTGGTAAAACTCGGGATTCCTATTTCGAACGTAGAATATATGAAAAGTTTTTCTTGTATATGCTAAAGAATAGGCAAGAAAATATATCAAGGCACACGCGGGCGAGAAGCCGCGAGAGGATCTTCAGAATCGTATCGAGCTCGTTGACTTTTCTTTCTCGGTGGAAGGTTTAACGAACCGATTCGCCGCAGTTTCCTTCCTGCAGACCGACTTCTTCTTCGAACTACCCAAGCACACCCTCACCTCACTACATCGTTCTCCCATCTTTCGAGCTACTCCCCGACTTTCCATCCCACTTCCACTCTGGTGCAATCTTTTCCTCGCGACCTCTCATTCACTCGAGACGACTGCTTCTCATACTGCGCCACCCTCTTTTAACGGGTGTACCAATCCTTAATTTCCTCCCAAAAGAATTACGTTAGTATATTTCCTACCTTTGCAATATTTTTCTAATTTAACGCAAGAAGAAAGAGAAAAGGATCTCACACCGTGGAATTACGAAAAGTCGTAAGCCATTCTTGGAATTAATTATTTAATATCCATTGAAATTAAAAATCAGATATCAATTTGCGTGATTCTTTGTATTCATTCATTCTTCTTCTTTTTTTTTTTTTTTTTTTTTTTTTTTTTTTTTTTTTTTTTTTTTTATTTTTTTTAGTCATTTTCTCTCTATCCTCTTTCCCGTTTTATTCTAGACACGTCGAATCCAATATTTTTCGATGTATCCCGACTGGATGTCGTCTCGAATCTCCATCTCCTTCTCTTCTTCGTCAGACCTTACCTTCCCTTCTTCGTCAGAACTTACCTTCCCTTCTTCTCTCTCTTCCTCTAGTTTTCACAGAATGCATCTCGGGGATTCGTGCTCGATTCTGTCGTGCCGACAGTTACAAACGAGACGTCCTATAACTGTCACCGACTAGGGAGTTCGAGGAGAAGATCCTAGTAAAGGGTCTCTCTCTCTCTCTCTCTCTCTCTCTCTCTCTCTCTCTCTCTGTCTGTCTCCTTCCCTCCCTTCTCCTCTTACCCTGTCTACGAAATTGTTGCTGCGTATCCCAATGCTATTCGTAGTCGTACTTAAATTATGCGAAGCAGTTGTCTTCAATAGGATTTATTTTGTCCGATGTAGAAACTCATTTTTGTTTATTTACCTCAATAGACTTTTACATTTTCGTCCTTGTCGTTCATCTTGTTTTTCATATTGCGATGCTTGCCTTTGTCCCATTGAATATATAAAGAAACGAAGGACTACAAAACTTTAGTGTTTTTCCGTCTTGAGCACTTTCTTTCAATTTTCAATGCCTTCCATTGTCATCGCATTCGACAAAAAGCGAGTATTAAAATGTTTTCTGCATTTCTCCTAGTTTACACGTTTTCGCTCGAAGAATTCAAAGCATAGGAAATAATAGTTCGAAGAAATACTTTGGAGTTTGTTGTTAGATGTCGCGCAACCATTTTATCGGCATCGAGGGACCCGTAAGCTCTTCCGATCTTGTGACTTCACTTGTGACCTTCAAATAACATCGTAACATTGTAACTGGCGTAAGAAGAAAGCTATTAGATAGCGAAAAAATTGCGTCTGTCTGTTTCTGTCTCTGTTTCTCTTTTACCATAGTAATGGATCTTAATCGTAAAGATTAAAAAAGATTCGTAAAAGTCAAATCTATATGGAAATGGATACAAATCTAAATACTAATTGGAACTTTTGTAGAATCATTCAATGTTCCAGAAATGAATCATCATTAGGAAACGACAATTTCCTCTAGCATATGTACATAAATATCATATCGTTCAATTTAGATATCATTGATTTTCTTAGAATTTTCTATCAAGAGTTTACCGACTTTTGATTGAATTTTAGTGAAACAGGCAATTCCGGCTTCCGGTATTGTTTCGTACCGAACGATTTATTTTCGAGTTATTTTCTATCGTCGATTCTCACTATGGTGGAAAAAGGAAAGATATCAGGAAAGAAGCAGGAGACAAGAGGAAAGGACTAGGATAGGAAGTGAGATAAACGGTGGGAACCACCAACTCGATCTTCCTCAAGCGACCTAGTGGAATCGGAGTTTACTCGGAGGTAAGAGCCCACTCCGTTTAGTCTCGTCCTCGTATTCGATTGTTTCCACCACTGGGTTGCGTCTTAGAGTTGTCTGACTTTCTCGAAATAAGTGGACACAAACCTATACCAAACGAACTGTAATCACGATAAAACGAAGAGAGAAAATAGACAAGTGCTTACCCACATATTTTATGGTACATATATCCTAGATTTTTCACCACTTCAAAAGAAATTACTGAGAAAATTTTATTTACTTCGCAACAGTTGATACCAAAAAATCAAATCATTGTATTTGTACGATATTATATAGATTGATGAAGTAAATAAGTAAATAAGTAATCCAAAATAAAAAAAAAAAAAAAAACGCGATCTAATCGAAATGCAAAGGTATTTTCCCTTACATTTTACATAAGAAACTTACAAAACATTAGAGTGAATTATAGTCCATTCTTGAAGTTACTCTTCGTGCTGTAGGAAGGCTCATTTTTGGTATGCAAAGTTAAGTGAAACAATTATTAGAAGTTCGCAAATTCATGTCAGCCGACTAACGACCATGCCTTGCGTATTTGGAGATTTCTCTCTTTAAGCAATTTCGAGCTCGAGTCGTCTAAAATACGCCTCCGTGTTTCGTTGCCTCATTCGCCCTCGTTGCAAAGAGAAAGATGCCGAGGGAGAATGGAAAGTAATAGAGGGATCCATGGTTTGTTAAGGGTGGATTAATTTACTAACTTGCTCGAGTAATCTCCCTACTTTCCGTAAAAGTTATCGGCCGACTTAACAAATTTACCGTTAAGTGAGCGGGAATCCTTTTTTCGCTCCTTTCTTATCCTCTATTGTATTTCTCTTTCTTTCTTTCTTTCTGACCCTAGTTCGAAGATTGGATCAAATTCGTTAAAAAAGAAAACAAAAATTATACAAAATTGTTTCTTCCTATAACGAGTTAATTTTCATTTTATCTTATTTTATTATTGAAAATTTGTTTAGCGTTCTCTCAAAAAAAAAAAAAAAAAATTAAAAATATATTTCTTTCTGAAAAAGAGCACATGCACACAAATACTTATATTTACTTATATAGCCATCTATTTATATGATTTTTGACAGAAGGGGAGGTTGGAATAATCAAATAAATTTCAACGTGTTTATTTGACACTGGTTTATACGTGATCGTATCAAACTCTGGTAATCCATCGTTCTTCCTTTGGGTCGTGTCTCCTTTCTGTTTTTCAATCTTTTGTCTCCATCTGTTACTTCGCGTTATTGTCAGGAAATCACCGAACGAAACTTTGCGATTACATATCTATTAAAAAATATCAGCAGATCTTTCCGTGGTAAAATTTAGCTACTCTTTTTTAATTTTTTCTTTTTTTTTCTTTTTTTTTAATTATACAAAGCTAGACATAAATTATGATACCGTTAGACAATTTTCATCATAACATGATAATATAGTAATCTTGATATGAATAAATAATTACAACCAACGAAATTCGTTAATTTTATAGAAATATTAATGATACATATTCGTATTATCATCATCATTATTACTATTATCATTAATCATAATTACGAGCTTAGCATGTTCTATTAATAATAGAGTAAATACAATAATGCGATTAATACAACAGTATAAATGGCATTAATTTTAATGAAACATTTATAGAACAGAAATTCGGTTAAATAGCCCAATAGTAAAGCATATATATATATATATAAGCGTGTGTGTGTGTGTGTGTGTGTGTGTGTATGTATATGTATATATATGTTCAATACGAAACTTTTTGGAGACATTTCTTATATAATGTTAGTTAGAAAAAAAGTTTTCTTGTTTATAAAATCATATATATTTGTCATGTGTGATAAAAAGAAAAATTGCGTATTTCAATAATAACATAGTTCTGTTAGCTAGTATCAATGATTTTACGTAACGCGTACCAGCAGTTATATCCTGAGATCTTATCGGATTAGATAAGAAACGGTTAGGCGGTACTTCCATGGGGGCTAAGAAAAAGTCGATGGGATACAGGATGATAGTGGTCGGAGACTCGATAGGTCATGGTCTCCTAGGGGAAATTGGGTAAGACGAGAAACGCGAGAATGGCATCGGCCAATAGTGAAAGCTCGTCAGTCATAGGTAGCGTGAACGATATGTCAATGTCAAATGCGAGGATGCGAGACAGCAAAGGGATAAAAGAGGAGTCGAGAAATTTCTTTTCCCAGAGGAACGACAGCTCATAAAAATAATAACGTGTCAATGTTGCCATGTTACCAACGATTACGGATCCCGATATTCTTGTCATCTAAATGCATTTGAATGATTAACTTTTAAATCTAATTGAAGTTAATATTAATTTACTAGTATTTCATATAACATGAATCAATAAAGGATGTTATTGGAAAAATTTCTAAATAATTTTAATCATGCGAATTAAAAGAGAAAATATTTTTAAAATAAACTATTGAGCTTTCAAAGGATCATAAAAATTCGAAATGATATCTACGGAGAAATGTAAAATAACGACGCGACGACTACTATAATGATTATTTGAAGTTTCGATAAGTTAGTCATTAGATGCGACTTCGAGTATCGTTAAGCGTTGGTAGGTCCACGAGTTATGAAATAGGAACTACGTGCAATTTGTAGCGCGTATTCGCGATACCATAGAAAACGATCGTAAAGCACGGAATGATAACGACTTAGAGTATACGATAGGGCGATATGCGAGGCACTTACGTGGTCACTTTGAACATTACTCCTCGACACTCTAACTATGGTTACGCTAGTGCACTTTTACATACTTACATATCTACCTATACCTGTTAACTGTCAACATATTTCATATTGTTTATATAAAATTACGACATACCTTTAGCGTAATTTTATATACGTTCTTCCAAAAGTTATCTGCCGAAAGAATTTGAAATATATTTGAAAAAAATTCTGTTCAGCAAGAATTTTGCAAGAAACGAGATAACACTACATCCTTGTTGACACTTTCGTTGTACGTATAGTTTATATTTTTAACGAAATTATACTCGGCCGAAAGAGTGAGAAATGGCGTGAATTGTCACAATTTTTCCGACATCACCTTTTTCTCGCGTTATCTTATACGGTCCATTATCGAAACGTGAAACGCAAGGGGAACGAGTGCGCATACCAGTGATCTTTATCCGACAGACGAGTGGATAAAATGAGAGTGAGGTTACACTAATTTTTGAGTTACGCACGGTAGTCATGTCATACTCGGTTTCGTTTACGAAAACGACTCGATATTTTTATCTGTCGTTCTTTATCGGAGCATGTTCCGTAACAATTAACACTTGTTTTTTCCTTTTCTATGGTTCTTCTTGATATCGATCTACCGGCTTTAACGGTACCGTCGAAACGTACGCTAGAGCTATCTGATTACATCGAGAAAGAGTCACGAACGGAAAGGAACACCTTCGAGTAACATAAGACATCGCTCGAGGCAGCCACTTAATTAACCCACGTTGGTATGTGAAGCGTCTGCTAGAGCATACTTACAATTAGTATCGATAATTTCGTTTTTCTCAAGTAGTCTACAAGATATTCTATAAATATCTACTAAGATATTTCTTTTGATTTAATTTTTTTTTATTCTTTAATCTCATCTTTTTTTTTTCTTTTTCTTTTTTTTTTTTGTCTTGAATTCATAGTGCCAAGCGGTTGGTTATTCACGAGAATGATTCAGACAAGTGGAAAACGCATTTCAACCAATACAGTTGAGTAAGCCGGTGTCGATGTTGAAATGCGGACTTGTCTTTCCAAAGAAACCATTTCAAAGTTTTAATCGCGCTTCATGGCTCGTTACTTATCGACCGTAGTTTTGCTTCTTGAAGGAAACATACGATCTCGTTGCCGTCTTTACAAACTAACTTCTTATCTGAACTCGTTTCCACCATTTCTTTCTTCCGCTTTCGACGGTTTCGATGACGTCGTCGAACAAGCCAGTAGTAAATGATAATAAAGGATATAATTACATGTAATCGAATATTCCTCATAAACGATCTAGTTCGATCTGATAAATTTATTCTCCAATATGCATTCAAAAGAAATTCAATAATACCATTTTGCGGAAACTTTTCAAAAATGATAAAAAAGACACGTTCCCTTTCGTAAGATAGCAACGAGCTCGGATCTACGAAAAACTTTTTCCGGAGGAATGCCGAACTCGGCATTTTAAAGTAAAGACGCATTTCTTCCAATTCCATTTCATCGCTTTCCGCATAATCTTTTCAGAGCCGCAATCGTGTCTATCGTACTTTTTCCATGAGGCACGTGTCTGCCTTCGCAGGATACGAATGACGCGAAGTGAAGAAACTGAATCATGTAGAAAAGAAGAAACGGGACTGGTTGAAGTAGTTGTAGACATAAAGGAAAGAGAAAAGAGAAGAAAAGAAGAGGGGAGATATGTATGTTAGACAATGACGACAAAGAAAGATAAAATAAACTTTTGTACGAAAGAAGTAAGGAATGCACGCTACTTTCTTCTATTTCGCTTCTCCTCCCTTCTTATTTTTCTTTCTTCTTTATTTAACGAAGATTGCAAAAAAAATTTTCTCAGTGGCAAAGCCATCGTTGTCGTTTGTTTTTCGAATCGTACAACCTTTGCGAGACGCACCTTCTTTCCCGATTGTGCGTCTTTGAACGATGCAATCTTCTTTGCCGCAACATTTAAACGTTTTATCGGTGCACTTTTACAACTTCTTAGAATTTCAAGAATGGAATGTTCCTTTTTGTTCACCTCTATAAGTTAACGATTACAGAGTAATACGTACTAACAGCATAACCGCTCGCTCGAATGACACTTTGCAGTCCGAAGTACCATGCTTAAACGGAGAAAAAGTTTCGATCGAAGTAAATGGAAGTAAGTCGTAGCAAGCAAAGCAGGTTTTGTTGTTAGAGCCGTTTAACGTTCCACCTTTAAGAAAGTTAATGTTCGCGAGTTTCTTCCGTAATTCTTATTTTATAAAGCAACTTATAGGCGTTCAAGAAAGCAGGCCATGAACAGGCTGGAATTCAAATCAGGGTATCCTTATGTTTCACATGTCTTTTCTTTTTTTTTTTTTTT
Source organism: Vespa velutina (assembly GCF_912470025.1). Lineage (NCBI taxonomy): Eukaryota > Metazoa > Arthropoda > Insecta > Hymenoptera > Vespidae > Vespa > Vespa velutina. The sequence goes on from NC_062195.1 coordinate 4,271,712, forward strand.
TTTTTTTAATGTAAAGTAATTGAGAAACTTTTACATTGAATAAATAAATTATTTAAGATCTCGTAATCTTTTATTCGAAAACAGCACGTGGTATATCTAACACAATTTTTTGATAATAGAGTAACGAAACTTTTTTCGTGTTCGTTCAAGCAGATAAGGCAAATATCATTAATCACTGGAAGAAACCCAAACGAAAGATAAAATATTTATCTACGTGTTTACAAGATCGACTTTCCGAATGGCAAACGTAAACGTTGCTCGTCAAAGTTGCTTGTTACTAAAACGATGTCAATGTTACATCGAATGAATTGAATTGTAATGAAAAATTTCATCGCGTACGCTTTAATTCACGATCACGGTACCATATAACGCATTTAATATGTTTCAATTTATATATCCGTGCGTATGATTTTCTACCTCTGATAAAGCGGGAAAAGCTATACATAGAAATAAGCTATTACAAATATTAGTACACGAGAACGTATTTAGAATTTTTAAAAATATTTAATGTTAATATTCTATGTCAAGCGGAACTGGTAGTACCAGTGGATTTACTCGGCATATTTTAAATACATGCGTATGCTAATGAATGGCAATTTTGTGTCGACGGTTTCTCAATGTACGTACATCGACGAGTTGACATAATTATCGATTTTGACTATCAAGATAGATAGTTCATAACTTTAATTAGTTTTTAATTAGGTAGTTACTTTATAAAGCATAGTTCACTTCTGTTATTAATAAACGGATGATTAATAAATATCATTCTATGTACACGTAATAAAGAATACAATAGCTATTCATCATGGCTTAATAGAAATGTAATTCGTATTCATTCTGTTACACGTTTCTCATAGTTCCATTCATTTGATCGTATTTGTAATCTTTAGAGCAATCGAAAACCATTATATTCCATTAGTATTTATTTCTTAATACAAGGCTAAATAAAAATCTTACATTACGCATATAAACCTATTTGCCTTTCTTAAGATATTGAGATATCGAGACGAAGGTAGGAACAAGGATCCGATAAACAAACATAAATCTATGAGAGAACGTAGTTAAATCGTGTGTCTTGGAATGATAATGGAACAACGCACGCACTTGGAACGCGCACCAGTGGGCTGGCATATCCGTCTACATTACGCTGCATAATTCATGGGGTTGTCATAGGCGCGAGAGGTGGATAATGGTGCCGTACTGTCGTGGCTTCTATTGTCTCTGCTTGGACGCCATCAACTAACTTGAAGCCGGAGAACGACGGCGATTCGAATGCATTCCCTGTAAATCCTGTGAATTGTCCACTCAGGGCCACGATCCTTCCTTTACAGTTTGATATCTCTACACGTTTTGATTAAACGTTTGATCATATTCTATGTCTCCGAATTAAGCTATAACAATATGATATTTAAAAAGCTTCGATTTATTTACACAGAGAAAATATTTCGATGTTATTTCAATTTAAATATATCTATGGTTCTCGATTAATTGGAAAGCTTTGAATTTGTTAATAAATATGTAAAAATTATTTTACAAATTTAGAATTGGAAAAAAGATTTATAGGTAGATTACATTTCAAAAACTTTTGATTAATTATAACAATATTAAATATATTTTTATCAAGTTCTTTTATGAGGAACAAATGTATACATTTTATAGATCTCATCTATATGGATCCTACGAATGTCATTAAAATCAAATAATTCTAGAATGAATTACATTTATCAAAATATTTTTAAAATTGCGACAAACTGTTTGTTTTTACGATATAAATATTTATAATAACAATTTCATAATTCTTTAAACAAATGCAATTATTTTAACAGAATATATATTGATATATTTTTAATATCATGAGATCTACAAAATGCACATGTTTGCTTTTTCTTAATATTTAGAAAAAGAAAAAACTTATTATGTATTTTTTATTATGAACGTAATTAATAGCTTTTATTGTAATTTTTAAATAATCTCATAAATCTCTTATCCAGAAAAAATAATTTTATTTTAAAAAAACGTTCGAATAAGCCTGTATAGTATATGTAAAAATTACGAGACGTTGATGTTCTTCCTATTTTTTGCAGATATTGCCAGAGGTTCTATTAATTCTCTCACATGATAAATAATCGTCCCTTTATTTTTTTTACTTTCTTCGTCGTTTACATATTCCGAGGATATTAACGTATCGTGTAATATCTCGTATATATTATTTTCGAATATAAATATTTTATCATCACTAAAAGTTTTTCTCTTGAGGAAACGTCATCATAATGGCATAAATCCCTTCATTATTATTTTCTTCGAATAAATATTTAAGCAAAAGTCGATAGGAAAATATTGTTATCTGCGATTTTTTTTTTTTGGTTTTGTTTTAAAATTTACATATGAACCAAAATAATGGCATTTCTCGATTAGTACTATTCGGTGAGTATGCACGGGTGAATTTGATTTGACGATTGTCATCATAAAATATTTCACGTCGTTTTGAACGAAACAACAAGAAGGTATGATCAAATATTTGCATTCACAGTAGGATCGTTCATTCACCTATTATTCGGCAGAATCGAAGCGATTACATGAAAAATGGTGATATACCAGAAATATCGTCTTTCCGAGTTGCAGTAACTTTATCACTATTCAAAATATCGAAAGAATTGGATTGAAAATGAACCCGATTTATCGATCCAATTTGTTGTAAATTTCTTGATTATAGCAGCCGGGCGTATGATTAGTGCTTGAAAATTTGTTCTACTCATTAGAACTTAATATTCAAAATTATTTCCCTACATCAAAATTTCAAATGTTCTCTCTACTCTATATCTCATATAGGTAATTCATTACACCCGTCTTTTTCTTTTTTGATCTCGAGCTTCTCTCTCATTAATTATATTTTCGAGTTTATGTATCATAACGCATTAGGATAATATACATATTAATAATATCGAATAAAAACAAAGCAAGTAAAAATAACTATTATAGGAACCATTATTACATCTTATTTATATATTAGAATATTACACCTTATTTTAATATTAAAATGTTTATACTTAAATGATTTTATGTTTAGTAGATAAACAATTTATCTACTATTGGTTATAGTAGATAAATTGAGTATGCAATATTATTAGATAGTATTCAGCCAATTTGTTGGTTCAATCGATGATTCGTGATTCATGATTCGTGTAGAATTTCAAATAGAATTGAAAACTTCCATTTTTATCAAAAGTTATAACGAGTGAATGTTTATCACGATGATAATTTTATAAAACGATCGAAAGTACGATTTCTCGTACAGGATGAAGAAAGAAAAATATAAAGTAAAAAAGGAAAAGAAAAATTTACGAAAAACGTTCATCGATTAAGCTTAGCGAGATAAAAAGAAAATATTCGTTAGTCGAGGTGGTGGAAAAAAAAAACACAAGAGGAGAACAAAGTGAGACAGTAGAGTAGTGAAGTATACAAGTGTGCCCGCAGAGAAGATAAAGTTTGTAGAGATGAGCGTCGCGTGTGTTTCGTAATCGTAGATGCAGGTCAAGGGAAAAAGCGAGGACTTTGACTGGAAACTCTTTTTTCAGGTATGTCGGTATAGATAGTACGTTCGTGATAATAAGTGCTTGTAAAGGGGTGTCGGAGGGCGGAACCGGGCATTCTGCTTGATGCTTTAGCCCTGATAATTATTCACAGTCTCTTAGCCAAGAGCAGTCGGCCGAGGATCGCTGAGAGATGCGAGGATCTCTGAGAGGTGCGAGAAAAGGATGGAGAATAGTACTCCTCGTGTTGGCCCACCTGATGCCATCCACTTAACATCGCTGGCTCGAGCCATTTGGATTAAAGGGACCATTTCGTTCTCTTTTCTCTATTTCAAATTTTATTATTTATCTTTTGTATCCTATCGATTTTACGAGATACACGTTATAATGTCTTATGAGTGAAGTACACTAACGAAACTAACAATGAAAGTAATCATTAGCGCGATATCTCTTATCAAACGATGGCCGATTATCCAACGAGGGTCTATGGAATATTTCTGTATAAATTATTCATCATAGCGGGATAATGCTCATTAATGCATCAATTATTCGAGAAATGTAAGTGAAAAGAGGATCAAAAGAAGATTCAAAGAGGCGTTTTATTGCGGATCATTCGAAAGAGAAGACGAAATAGGTGGTAGGAAAAACGAACGACGCGGGGTTTACCATAGATCTTCGTGTTTCATTTTACGGAGGAGTCCTCTTCGTACACGGTTACTTCTTACAATATAGACAACGTTCTGTTTGGTTGCCAAGATTTTCTTCTTTTTCGACGATCGCTCCTTTGAATCCCGAATCAGTTTTGCAAGGCGCTGCTTTCCTACTTTTCTCTCTTTCTTTCTCTGTTTCTTTTCATCGCCTCTTCTCAATATCTCCATCCTCTCTCTACCCACCATACTCACCAAGTTTCTCTGAAAATACATATTTAATGTATCACATGTGTATACAAATGTGTTTCTACGTGGCGAGGATACGAGTCCTTACTGTGGTTGAAAAATGCAACCTAGTCTGGCTGCGATTTTTGTAGACGACTTATTCACTTCTTTCTACAATTGTATCTAATGTGATCTGATTCTTTATCCTTTTGTATATAAAATCTGCATTGCCAAAACGTAATTTTATTTTTCACGGTCGACGATAATGTGTTATTGATATTTTAAGCGACAAATAATATTATTCTATTTCACGCTAAGATATAATACACGAGAAATATCGAGAGAGAGGTAGTGAGTGAGAGAGAGAGAGAGAGAGAGGGAGAGAGAGAGAGAGAGAGATAAATCATAATTGTGAAATTTACGTGAGTCTGCGTAAACGTACGATCATTCATGCTAAAACAGAGTTAGGTGTTTGTATATATGTATACAGTTGTATACTGCGTATATACATACAAGTGCTGATCAGGATAAATATATGTTTAGACATAGCACAGCGTGTATGATCCAATCAAATATTGCATTAGTTAAGTTCCTTCATTCGTTGTCAAACATTAAACATTTTTTCTTTCGCGGCATTTACTTTCCTCTTTATACCCGTTCTCACGATAATAATATCTTGTAACGAAGAGGTACTTTTATTATCGAGAATGCATAGACATAGGGAGAACGAGGACGATAACGGCAACGATCCAATAAACCAACGATCCGGATGAAACTTGGCTTGCAATGCTCCGGGGTGTTTTTCGAAGAGATTAATTTTTCAACTTTCTCGCGATTCCTCCTGTTGGTACGGTAATGACAATATTTGCCAAGAATATTTTTCGAACATTTTACCTCGAAGAGTAATCCTTCTCATAATTATAATTATAAAATGTCCAAAAGAAGTAATTACTTTTTCACGTTATATTAAAACTATAAATAAACAATTAATAATAATTAATTTTTTGTCTATTAATTGCTAATGTTTAGGGTTTATAAATAGCTCAGACTAATTGACGAAATTTGATGAATAGATTTATAGGCAAATTATATTTAGAAACCTTTTGAGTAATTAGATAATCTTTGTAACAAGGGTAATACATTCATAATTTATATTTTTTCAAAGGATCCATTGAACTTTTGCAAATTATTAAAACCATCAATGGTCTCTATTTAATCAAAATCAGATAATCGTATCTTTACGAGATTCGCGAAAATTTGCGATATATCCTTTTCTACTGATAATGAGAATGTATTACGCGTGAGTTGTAACCTTTTTCGAATTTTTTACAAGCACATTGCATGAAGTGCAACTTGTGAATTTTTTTCAGCGAACGACCTGCATAGCATACTATTCTTGAACTTTCTTATGCCAGACGTCGAATTCGAGAAAATTCCTTACACGTTCGAAAATTTTCAATGAACGAGAATGGAATAAACGAAAGAAAAAGACGAATTTCTCGTTCCTTTAGCTTTTCTCTTCAATTTCGCCTTTTTCATATTATCTCAATCTCTTCTCGGTCATAGTTCGATTCGTTCGTTTTAATGATACGAAAAGAAAATGAAATAGATATGACGATAAGTGAATTTCTCACTCGTTTAATTGTTAAAGTTTCATAATATACATAATTAAAGGTTTAATTTGTTCGAGAATGGTGATGAAAAAGAGGTCAAGAAGGGAAATGCTTCATTATATAAATAACTTAAATAACTTAAATATCTACATCGTAAGGAACATTGAAAAGTATTTAACGCAAGTAAAGTCAAATAAGATCATTCGAATGAAGAAATGAATTTTGCGACCCATTTTCAATACTCGTTAAATCACATTCGTACGGCATATATGTATTTTGCACAATAAAAACTCATACAGATTCAAGATTTTTTTTCTTTGGTATCATATTACAATGTAAGATTCTTTAATTTCGCTATTTTCTAATCTTTCGAAGTTTCTTTTTTTACTTTGCCTTTCTTCGTCTTCACATTTTCATCTCCTTTATAGTGTCACGTGATAAAAGGACAAGACGATTGGAAAGGTGGAGCGTCAAAATTCTATCCTCTCTCGAAGCATCTCGATCGCCTACTAAAATGTTCTCTAGCGAGTGAAGAAAACTTTACTTTTCTCTCTTGCTCTTCTTTAGCCGCTAACACATTTCGTCGTACCGAAATCGTGCGCCCTATCTCGAGAAGGATTAGTCTTCTCACGTCATGAACGTGCGAGGGATGAAGAAAGGATCCTGATGTGTTCGAACGAATCGAAGCTACCCTTCTTTGCTATTTTCTTCTGAGCACTTTCTTCCAATATAACGTTCATACTTAAATCTACGTTCATACTTAAATTAACGTTCATACTTAAATCTACGTTCATACTTAAATCTCGTGAATTTTCGAATAGTTTGAATCTAGATACTCGTGAACATGATTTAAAAAAATAAGACCTACACGTGTCTTTTAATTTGAAAATTCCTATCAACGAAAACATAATCTTTTTATGACCAGAAATTTCAAACCATGCGCGAATGTATTATTTAAGACATCTACCAGCAAACGGTCTATCGTTTTATTATGTTAAAGATAGACGCCATTTTTCTTATTTCTTGACGTGCAAAGGGGCGAAGAAAGATTTCGCACGAAAGCGTGGTCGGAAGATCTTTCCTCGCGTGCGAAACGACTTACCGCGTACTCACGTTTTCATTATCGCTTCTTTCCTACATATTTCAGCTGCGATCGTTTCTCGGAGATACAGTAGAAACATGTTAGAAAGACACTGTAGGATTTTATTATCGTGGAAAAGAAATTTCGATTTTATGTTTTCAAATTTTCGATGATATATCCAATTTTTCGCGAAACAATATGGCAAACATTAAAATTAGAATTTGTAATCAAATTATTATCAATTATCAAATTAAAATTGTTTTTCTTATTTTTTATTGAGATCTAAAATTATTACTTTTTCTTTACCTAATGAAACAATGGAATTATTATGAAAAATCGATTTATATTTTTTACGCATATAATAATAATTATATAAGTTCAGTTTGTTTTCAATGTTCATTTTTACAAGAAGCGGAATATAGTAATCTCAAACTGAGGAGAATAAAAGAACTGCAAATAACAAGGGTAGGAAGAGAAAAGTCATTGTTAGGGGAAATTCTGCAGGACGATAGGGAAAATAGAAACGCGCAGAAGCAGAGGACAAGAAGATAAGCTTTCATGGTTACAGCGAGCTATGACGGACCGGATAACTGATGAAAGAACGATTTTTGACGATGACCTATCTCTTTACCTTTGCGTGTGTGTTTTGAAATGTCACATGGCTTCGTATAACGAGCACCCATGTTATAAAATATACAGACAGACAGGTTCGATCGATTCCATCATATCAAAAAAGATTTCTACTTTCTACGATCGGCATTTTTCGCATTTATTTTTTAAAAGAAAATTTACTTTATTAGAAAAATATTTGTTTCCAGAGAAACAGTAAATAAAGATTGTAAATGATCCTATAAACAAATAATCATATGATAATTAATATGAGAACGAACGAATATTATCTAATAGTTAATCAAATTTTGAACATTTAAATGTCCCTTGCATTCGTGAATCATACTGATAGAATTATACGATCTTGAGTTTTATTGATATTTCTAAATAAACTGAACGTTAGAGTTGACAGTATCATATAATATTGAAGAAAGATGAAAAACCCGATGAATGATTTTTGAAAAAAGAGATAAAGGATTTGTCGAATGCTGCAAAGAGTTGGGTATAAAATTAATCGATATGTTTTTAAAAAAGAGCTCAACTAGTAATACGAGAAAGCTTAATGAAAGTTGCAACCTCATTCCAGTGGTTTTTTTTCCCTTTACCTTTATTACCATCCACACCTCTGTCTTGTGCATATATATATATATATATATATATATATATATATACATATATATATATAATAATAATAGTATCTAATAGTAACTTTTATTATTATTTTTATTAAAACTAGGTATGATTTTTTAGGTGGTAGAGGCAATGATGATACTAACGATAGAGAAGTAGTAGTTGCGTTTTAGTTAAGACGAATCCACCGGTGGAGACTTGTATTTACTGAGGATTCGTTAATTAAAAAGCCAAGAAATGGCATTGGCCGTAAATAATATACAGCATGTATATGCACATTACATATAAATGTGCATATACATATATGCATATATGTATATATCTACATTCTCGTATACATAAGCTAACTGTGTTTTCAAAGATGTTCTTGTATATATATATATATATATATATATATATATATATATATATATATGCGTATAACGTGTGCGGCAACTAGACGTCCCTCTTTCTTCTCCACCTCCTTTGGCTGCTTGTTTCAACGGTTTTATTAAAGCACGTGGGCTGGTCCGAATTAAAAAGTAAACTACCTCCGAGCCTTTCCTCCCCTCTGACTTCTCCCTTTGGTTGAACGCATACATGGAAACCAAACCGTTATTTTACGGCAGATACGCGTGCAGCACAAACTCTTACCAGACGTCGCACACATTGCAAAACTTTCAACCCTCCTCATTTCGATGTCGCTCTACGCGTCGTTCTAATTATCATGTCTTCTTTAGAAATTTCTGGACAAAATTTCTCAAGGCAATTATCTGGACTTCGTTCATTAAGTCACCACGACGATGCATTCTATCGCAACTTGTATAAGTATATTAATATAGATCTAAGCAGACTTAAGGAATGCTAATAATAGTATATTCTTGTTATTAATTTCTTACTCTCTCTCTCTCTCTCTCTCTCTCTCGCTCGCTCTTTCTCTCTTTCTCTCTCTTTCTTTCTTTCGCGAATAATGTAATTAAAATTGAAAAATGTTTAATAGTAAAAATTGAACGATAGTGATCTTCCATTGTAATGGAAAGTTTTCATTACAACGGTCAATTTTAACAAAAATTGTAATCGCAGATATTAAATGGCTAGAAGGCAAGTTTAAATTAGAACTATTGTTTATGTAATATGTGGTAAAATCGAATTTCCAAAGTTTACGTCATGAAACAGCTGAAAACACAGAGTTGCAATTAATTAACGTATATTTTGAGTATCTCAACAGATTTGAATTTAATGCATTTCATTGAAGTAATGTATGCTGTTGTCACGCTCTCATGGACACTTTTGTTTGCCATTAATTTTCAATATGTTATTGATTTGAATTTTTGATGACGATACACAGTATTAAAGACAATATGTTAGTTATTATAAAGAGATTACATATTTTAAATAAAAAATTATAACTTTACAGAATCACGTTATAATTCCAAGAAGATAGAAACAAAAGAGCCAGTTTTGTTTTATTTTTCGTTTCTCTTTCATTAGAGTCAGCCATTTATTTAGGACGCACTTATCGGTCCGTAAATTAATTGTCAAGCTTCATAATATTAACGTTCCGATTTTGAATAACGTATTGACACATAAACGAAAATTCGTGGCGAAAATGCATTCTCGAAAATGGTATAGGTATCTACCTATTAAATGCGGTATTTTGTTAACAGCTTGCAAATGCATATTTATGAAGTTTCATACATTTTATATTTTTTCTTTATAAATTGGACACCATGATTTATCTTTTTCCATATGTTGTTTTAGTAAATCTGATTGAAATTTGTTCAAGGCCTATCAAATATTTTTTACATGAATATTTAAAGAAGTTCCTATCAATTTCGATTTGAAGATAATCTACTAGGATGGTAAATGACGTAGCAACGATTAAGAGAAAAAGTGCCCATTCGATGGGCTATCTGCGCGATCCTTCGAATAAAACGGAGCGATGACAAACTATCGTATCGGGAGAACCATTTACACGTCGCAACAAGTCTCCAACAAGCGTGCAGCTTAACCCTCAGAGACGATTCAACTTCCGAAACGCTTTGAAATTCTCAACGTGTTCGAGAAGATCGATGACCCGACCGTGTCAAGCTCGCTACCGCAGTGACGTAGCTCCTGTGTCCGGATTTGACAATAATTACGAATTTACCGTACAAATCAGTACACGTGTGTGAGAAAACCGATAATGAGGATTACAACATCTCGTTATAATCCTGTGCTTCAATATCGTATATTTATTAATTGTTAACTAAGACGAAAGTCAATAAACTTTACAGCTTAGAACGAAATTAACGTGTAAGCTCTAAGGTGGTTCGATCGCTTAAACTTTACCGCAGAACTATATACAAAATAAATATGTATATAATATTTATTTAGTTTATCTTATAAAATTTTATATAATATGGTATATTTGTTTAATTCATCTTATGAAACTTTATATAATATGGAAAAAGTAAAGTTAAATTATAATAATTTGTTCGTTAACATTTTATCTCCTTTTACATTCATAAATATTCTAAAAGAATCTGCAAGTCTCTTTAGTTAAAATTTTCACAGTTGTGATAACATAAAAGCGATTTGTTGTAAAAGGAATAATTTTGAAAAAAATATTCTGTTCGAAAATAGACGTCGTTACAAAATTGTCCAATGTTAAAAGCGTTATGTGTAAGAGAAAAAGAATGGGAAAGAGATAGAGAGAGAGAGAGAGAAAGAGAGAGACAGAGAGAGACAGAGAGAGCGATAGTAAAGGAGAGAAAGAGAATCTAGTTTGTCGCGTTAAACAAAGGACGAGAACCGCGGTGATGCATCCGGTGTGTTCCGATTTGACAATAATTACGAATTTGCCGTACAAATCAGCGTATTTGATCGGGTCGATAATTTAGGTTACTGCGGAACGTAGTTGCACGTACACGTTGCTCTTGTCCACTCTCCCTCTTTTTCCCCCTTCCATTTCTCTCTCTCTCTCCCTCTCTCCCTCTCTTTGGAACTCGTGTTCGCTTTCGGTTCGAAAACGACTCACACAAATCGCAAATGTGTTGCTAGTAGCGATGGTAGTTGCTTTCACCCTCGCGAGTTAGAACGACGTCGCGAAAGACATGAAGAGAGAACGATAGTGTAACTTATACCACTGCAAACACAAGCCAGTGTCTGTTCCAATTAACTTTTCACCACTAATTTATGCGACAGCTTCTTCCTGTCACTTCGCATCTCTTCTTCTCTCTCTTTTCTTTTGCATTCTCTTTTCGAGGTTCCTGCAATGGTATACTTTTACAAATTTCCAGACTACGTCAACTTCTAACTATTTGAAAGAGACTGCACCTTATTTTCAGAATACACCTCACGTCCACGCGTCATACCGTAGAAGCAGGAGGAAGGCCAGAAACGAGCATTTAGCTCGGCGAGCTTGTTTTATTTTTTTTTTTTTTTTACTGTACTTCACATTTTAGTTAAATGCTATGACGTGCCCCGAGATATCGTGCTACGATTTGTTAACTCATTATTATGGAATATATCCCTCGTACTTTTTAAACTTCGAATTGCGCGTAATTTGTTTTAATCGTAAATTTGAAAAAATCCATTACCTCGAAGTATCAAACTCTTTCGACAATCAATACTTATATAAATTTTAGTGCTGAACTAATGCTTAAACAAGGCTAATACAAATTTACCGAATATAATATTAATAGAAGCTATATATATACACATAAAATACACATACCTACCGTTGTTTCTGTTCGATTGGATCAAAATTAATTGATCGACCATATACTTAACAAACAAGCTTGGCCAGTAAATGTAATGCGTACTTATGGCGCGTACAATTTACGTTTTCATTGATTTTCTTATAGATCACGATCCCTGTGTCTAATCCGCGACGTTGATCAGAGTTCAATAATGAGATGCTGTTCATCGTCTCTTTCTCTCTCTCTCTCTCTCTCTCTCTCTCTCTCTCTCTCTCTCTTCTCTATCTCTTTCCCTATCTCTCTCTTTATTTTCCTTTCTCTTACTTTCTTTGGTATCTCGTTTCCAATTGAAACGAGAGCAAAGCATGCAACGTGATAAACAGAGGGTACGAGAGAAAGAGATGGACGGTGGCAAAATGTAAAGAGTACAACAGAGGAAAGGTAGACACCGAAAGGTAGAGAACGTTCGATACAACGACGTTGGCTCGTTCACAGTGGTCAGACATTTTGGTACTTGTTTCCCTATTAATATGCATGTCCTCGTCCCTTAACCCCGTCCCTCGTTCCCCTTTGTTGGCCCTATATAGAGGCAGGCATGAAATCCGCACCGACTTCTCCCTCCTGGCTTTCCCCTACCATCCATTGGTTCTCGTCGTGCGGTAGAACGCCGGTGTTTCCTGTCCGACCAAATAAATCCACGAGCACTGTGTGTCCGTTGTAGCGAACCCCGGGCGGCCTGTCCGCCCATACAAGGCCCGTTACTACTGCAATACCGGACGATTGATTGAAAGTTTGCCCAGTCCTTTTTACGCCACTGTACGTTCCTATCGTGCGTTCTATAGGCGTGCGCATAAACCGTCGAAAACACATATTTCATCGGTACGTTTTCCAAGTATTAAGAGATTTTGTTAGAGCCTTTGATTTCTCGTTAATCAGGCTTCAAATTGATTTCGTCGATAATACCAAATATATTATTTTCAAGTGTTTGTTTGAATCGAAGTGTTATTACCAGAAAAATTTTTTATTACATCTTCAAAAATATTATTTTCCTGATATTATTTGTTCAATATCCTGTATTTAAATTTACTGGTGTTTAAAACTTTTTGATAACTTTAAGTTCGAATAGTATCGTATTAATTGAAAATATCAATTGAAATGTTTTGAATTTGAATTCATCGCGTAAATAGATTTTATCATTCGTTCATCTCGAATAATTATAATTTTATGTACTTTTAAAAGTGATTCTTTGTTTCATGAGTTATAAAAAAATCTTTCACCTGATGTTAACTTTTGCGTTTTACGCGATCTATTTTTTTCAATTGGAATTGCAGGATTCGCATAAGTGCCTTCCGCAATAGCATTGATTAATAATATAAAGGCAATACAGCCTGGTGGTTTTGCTTTTCATAGGTCGTACGCTTTTATTGCAGTTTTCAATGATTTATTTATTGTTTACTTAACACTTCCTATCCTATTCTACCATGTTCTATGAATGGTGTGCTCGATCGATTGGTGTAAACGTGAAAGAAAAATATTTATGTCGAGCTCGTTGGTCGAGCTTTGCTCGATACAAACAGAATTTCTATTTTATTACGTAAACGTTCTGTTTTAATAAATATTCCTTAGTATAGCAATTTTTCATTCATACATATAGGCAACTACAAATTTGTTACTATAATATTCAAGATTAGCTGTGAATTTTACTTTTATATTCACGGATCTATACTTTTGAAATGATGGGACTTTTTATAGATAATTTTGATCATATATTATTTTAAAAGTATAATCAAAATTGCAAGTAAAAGGACCCAATCGATTATATACGATTCATTATGTTACTTTGATGTCTACATAATAAAGTCATTCTTCGCAAACATTATAGAGAGATAATATTTGAGTAGAGCATGATATATAATTTATCTATCAGATTTTTTTCTAAATCACAAACACTATCATTCGTTTCTCATTGCGAACGTGTTTCTCATTACCAAATACGTACAAATTATTATCGATCGAATGCGTTAGAAGCTGGGAATCACGTAGCCGTAACTCTTCCTTAACCTGCAACTCGCAATTTGAACTGGTCCTTATCGAGACCATTGTAACTCGATCTTCCTACGAATCAATATTAACAATGCTACGTGTTGAGCTTTTGATAGAACGATTAATATTCATTCTAGCAAAATCCCGGCTAAATACTATTTAACGTTTCGAAACTTTAACATTTACACAAACGTTCGAATAATTTAATAAATGTAAATAAGATATTTATAGCTAATCCTTATTTTTGGCTTTTTATCTTAGAATGGATGATATTAATTTTGATAATATTGCCAATAAAAATTAATTTCTGTGACTTAATGGCGTATTCGTGTTTATTTATGATCGATAAAATCCTATTAAAATTTACCAATCATATTAATAGATCAGCTAGTTATTGGTAAAAATTGGATGTCAAACAGCTACGTATGCACGAGTGCAATTCCCCAATAACGTCGAGCCGATATTCGTTCATATAGTTGACGGTTTTATATAACAAAAATATGAAGCTTTAGGCACGGTTCTCGTATATCTACTATCACTGATTTTGAAGTGCCCTTGACGATTTTTGACGCCAACGATTTTTGATTCGTTATCTGCAAACGTTATATGCGATGGAATTCGGACGACGAGACGACTGCAGTCATGGTATATTTTCGACCATCAAAATCGAGCAAATGATAGAAAACCCTTGGGAAAACAGATGTTTGCCTTTATGGATGTTATTGTATATTTGCGTTTTCAATCTTCCATTTAATTGTTCACAGAATGGATAGGGTTACTTTTTGTTTCTCTATATAATTAAGGAAGCGTAAAAAGGTTCTCATTGAAAGTATTTTCTTTGTCAGCATTATACAAATTATTATAGGATAAACAAAATTAATATCATCCATATGGAAGGATTTTGAAAAATGAATAATTCTTAGATATTAATTTTGAGGTCATTATATAAAACGAGTAATAATATTGCATTTTATTAAATATAATATGATATTTGAATACGTCATATAGCGATCTCTCATCTTCTATATTATTCTTTTCCCATTTAACAAGATACCAAAATATTATACTATTAATAAAATTAATATAACTAAAATGCAAAGACAAAGACTATATTTGCTATATTATTCCTCCTAGAGCGATGTTGCATTTTCTCGTATCGCCTTAGGCTTAACTCTTATCGTCTCGTTGTATCTTGCTGATATCTTCCTCACGATTCTACTTTCCTACTTTACACATACGTGTACTCAACTTAGTTTGTATACGTGAGCGCGTGTGTTCGCTTGCTATGTATGAGCTAACACAATCCTATCTCGCATTGTTTGCCCTTCCATTCGCTTGCAGAGAGTTTAATAAGCTGTTCCTTCCTCCTTTCAAAACTCCGATCTATAACGGGCGTGTCCTCCTATTTGTCGTTATCTCGAAAGGCTCTTTATGACTTTCCAACGATTATTTGCTTCCTCGTGTTTCGAGTTATTCGTAATGGTGCTGCCATTCCAGTTGGATAGGTGATAAGCGCATAATGCAAGTTTCAAGTAGATACAATGAGATTTTCATAAAGTCTCAAAGTTAGATCCACTTGTACAGCATGGTATGTACGCATTAGACTCGTTACTAGTCATTTGAATGATATATGACGTGTACGAGATCGACAGGAGTATTGTTTGCTGAGTCATCTACGCTGAACGCCATTGTTTTGCTTTTTATTAAGAAATTCAAATCAACATTCTGTTAGGATTATTATCCTCTCGCAATACATCAATCAATGATTTCATCTCATAGACAGATATAACAGACACGTAAAAATAAGATTATTATACACACCATTATTACAAAATATAAACAAGAACTATTATCGAATGATTAGCTTACATCCACATAATATGTCGATAGAAAAATCAATTAAAAGGAGCAGTGTGCGAGATGCGCGCAAATATCAATATTGTATTGTATCTGGTGCATTCGATGAATTTACATTCGCAATCGGCGAATGACGTCGCATCGATCAACAGCAACATCAGTGGTAGTACGGTTCGTTGATAAACTCGTGTTAGAGTCGAATTTCGACTTGTTACGCTGATTTGGTGATTAAACATCGATAGTCAGCACCCGTGCTTCGTCTGTACATTATTACGCATATTAACGCAGGGTTTGCAGGAATTCACGATTGGTATTCAATAATTAGTCTTTACGCTTCGTTAATACGTAAATTAGTGAATCCACGTGATACCTGTCCTGTGTGTACAGAACGTCGTAAAAGTTTTGTCTTTGGAGAAGGTGAAATATTATTGCGAGTAGTAAACTTTTATGTTACGTCACAAGGATTGTGAATTGCAATGGTTTCGTGCATCGCGATTAATTTGTCGCAAAGATAGAGATTAATTTTTCGTTCCACTTTAGAAAATATCCTTAAAACTTTTGGCATATAGATCGTATATATTTTGTTTTGCAAGAATTCGAGCAATACCATTTGTTATTCTCGAATATTTTTGTTGAGTATCGATATATTTTTGTTGTATATACCCTAAGGAAAGTAATAATCGATAAAAATGTTTTTTTTTTTTTTCGATTAATTAAAACCATCTAGAACGTACAATTGCTTGTTTCCCTTTGATAACGTCAAAGTCAGTCATGAATAATTTTCAACGTATCGCAATCATGCATCGGAACGTCATCCATGTATTCCATCCATTTATAGGTAACGTATACGATGGTTCAAGCATTAGTACAAGATCCGTTTTGCTAGGAAGCTAGGCGAAAATAGTTCATACCGTGATTGTGTTTGTCCAAAGCATTCGCGAACACGGTATATAGCTTTTACAACGTCATGTAATCCTACATTTGACGTTGATAGGATCGACATTTGAATGGAATTTTGATTTTGTAAGGAAAGTTACCGCACATCAAGCAAATCTATGCGCATATTTCGCCTTTCTTCGCCGTGAAAAGATAATAGAGGTTACATTTGCTTTCTTATATCCCTTTAAATGCATTTCATTCTATACACTTTACCTCACATTTCTCACGGTTAAATCGATTTCTATCTATTCGATTTTGAACGCTGAAAGTAATATCTCTGAGAATTATTTTATTTCGATGAACGACGTGGAATATAAAAAAATAACTGATGATTTGCATAAGAAAATAATATTTGTCGATACAACTTTTTACTTTGAATGGTGTATAATATATATAAACCGTCGAAATATTGATCCTTCATTGATACGAATAATGTATCGCTTATCATAAGAGTTCCATAAGTCAGTAACACAAATTGTAAACGATGCATTTCATTCATGGAAAATACGTTATTTCTCAAGCATGCTGGAGGGGTAAAGGGGTTAAGAAAATTGGGAAACACAATTACTTAAGTAAATCGGCAGGAAGATAAAGTTGTTGAAAGTGTTAAACGATTATCTCGTGCACGCGTATAGTTTGATAAAGTTTACCGAGATGAAAAGAGATAAATCGGAGACACGAAAGCAGATAGGCGGAGAGGCGAAGAGACAGCGTTATGTATAACGGGGAAAAACCTCCAGCGGTTCACCGACGTTGTAACGATCTTTTTTTCCCCGGGTAAGCCGATGTAGGATCGTTTGCCTCGATCACATGGTGCTACGCTTTTTTATTGCCCGAACGAGCAACGTCCCGCGCGACACGCCCCCTGAGGTGGTAAAAGCACACAGTCAGCTCCCTTTATAGGGGGGCGTCGTAAAGCGGAAAAGAGGATAGCATGGATAATTACCCTGACAATAACGACGTATGTAAACCTCCGTTCGTTTTCAAGCGAGAAAAGACAAGCTCGCCTCGCGAAAAGCGTCGCGCTTTCTTCATCCCTTCATTTTTATCCCTTTCCGTTCGTCATTTATAAGAGACAATGAATTGTTCGGCCGTGCTATTTTGCTGAACTGCATTTCGAGTGTAACACAAAAACGCACTGCAACGACGATACGAGAACTTAATTTTCGAAATCTGTCGTTATATATCTCCAAATACCGAGAGAATACTCATAAATCAAACGAACAAAGCCACCTCGAGTATTGACTACTTCATATGTCTTCTACTAAAACAAGAACGCTTCAACATAACATATGTATGTATATTTCTTTATGACAAAATACTATTCTGTCTAAGTGTATATCTTGAATCTTATTCAAAGATAACCATGTATATCGGCCACTTGATGCGACAAAACCAAAAAAACCCGGTAGAAATATTTTTGTATGCAACTGTTGTTACGAGGAAACGAGTATAATGGATGGCCTCGGAGATATCATACATATATATACATACATACATATATATATATATATATACATATATATATATATATTGCTTGTTCCACTTGACATTTCATCCGTCGAATCCCACAAATGATATTTCTGACAGTGACGAAATGAAAGTGCATTCTCATCGAAAGCTCATGGATTTTTCGTATATATTAGTTAAAATATAAGTTAATTTCACTGGACTGTGATGCAATCTGCTTTTACGAAATCGAAAAAATATTTTATTTCAAAAGAGAATGTCCCATTTATAAAACTAAAATATTAATGAACAAGAATAATAGTACTTTCATCGTTTCAAAATTTTTCGATGTTTATCAAATAGCATTGTTTATTTTAATCCATTTCTTTTTTTTTTTTGTATATCATTTAAAATCATCGTCATTAGTATGTAAAGTATTAGTAAAAAATTTTCGTTTGATATGAAAGTTCCATTTATTAAGGATCTTCAATATCTAGTATTTTGCTCATGAGATAAGAAAGTTGATAGGATAGAGTATTTACGAAATTCTTTTTCTCATATGACTTTCTTCGCTCGTAAACGGCTCTTCAAATATCGTTGACGACGATCATGTAAATGTACTATAATAAAAGGAAATAAATACTCGAATACATGGTGAGTTTACCAGCCTCGAGCAGTCCAAACCTATGATACTGGTTTCTCTTTTCCAAAGTAATCGACCATTTACCTCTTCGAACGATGGGTCAATCGTTGAGAATCGTATGGAATCGTCGATAAAATTCTACGTGATATATGTTATAACAGTACGTTTTTGTAAAGCTGTCAACAGTGCTAATATTAAGCTCTAGAAGAAGATTGACTTTATAGACATATAGTTGCGTCAATCAAAAAAAAAAAAAAAAAAAAAAAAAAACATGAAAGAAAAAAGGAAGTATAAAAGGTTAAGAAATTCAAGAATTCAGCATCTTATAGGAACGATGCGATCGGAGAAGAACGAGGAAAGCGAAGATTAGGAGGTGGTTCAAAGGTGGTTCCAAGCCAATACCACGTAACTTCTAGCGTACATTGCTGCCTTGAACGAACGATCCAATATTATCGAAGCCTCTCTTTATAGAGGAAGACGTTTGCCCGCGCGATCCCCTTGCAATCTAGTAGTTTGACTGAAGTCTGCGCGTGTCATGTTTAAGCGACGATTTTGGCATCCTACGAAGGCAGTTCGATCTCTCTCTCTCTCTCTCTTCTGCATATCCTATATAGAAGCGCCACCCTTTTCACTATCCTTATACCTGTTCGTGCAGTGCTCACCGCGTGACCTGCTATTGACAGATAGGACCTGCTTGAACGTCTCTGCTTTCGAACCGAAAACGATGTTGACGCGATAGAGTATTCGCATCCCAGTACGAGTTGATTTTCGTTTTGATATATCGACCAACTGACTCGAATCTGAAGCGCGATTGGAAACATCTAAGGTGCTGGCGAATAAAATCCAAACGTCACTTTATTTCGATTTATATATTTATCATAAAATATCATCGATCATTCAAATTTCTTTTACGTTTGTCGATTTAAAAATATCGTAATTAATATCTTTACGAAAATGTAAAATTTTTTATCGATTTCCTTTTAGAAGAACTATTTATCTTGAACATCGTCGAACAAATGTTCGCGTAATTAAATTCACAATTCGTACTAATGTTGTCAGAATCGTCGTGTCTAAAGAATAATTTCATAAATACTATTTAAGCCATTTTGAGAATTAAAAGTCTGTACGGTAAAGTTAATTCTCTTTAAATACCCGACTAGCATGACGAACGATAACATTGAGACGGGATCCGATAAAATTACTGAAAACGGACACAGAACGGAAGAAATGGCGAAGAGAAAGGACTCGAGTAGGAAAGGACTAGGGGACAAAAAAGAAAAAATAACGATGCTATAGAGCACGTCTCAACAGATCGCCTTGAAATATATTTTACCGACTCAGCCCACAGTGCGATCGTTTTGCCGAAGGAAAGAATCGGACGAAATGTTCGACCAGTGAAATGGTAGGTGAGGGTGGAAGAACAGACTAACCTTTAGAGAATTCACGACGATTCTCGGGTCAAATAGCACATAGCATGCATGCACATGTACAAATTTCTCAGTTGCATCTGACGAAGAAAATTTCTTACAGAATAAGACTTAGTGGAAAAAGATAGATAAGTAAATGAGTAAAATGAAAAATGGAATAAATTATTCTTATACATGAAATAGAATAGAAAAAGATCATGAAGCTTTCAGTAAAATATTTAAATATTCAAATAAGAGATAAATCATATTCCTATCTTTAATCGTCTTCCAGCATAAATGCCACACTCTAATATAAATTTTGTTTCGAACGAGTATAATTATTCATTATCGTAAACATAATAACAGCTCTAACCGGTCATTTCTTTAAAATAAATGTAACCTACTTTCTTGAAGGAAATATGGTGGTAACTGTAATTGAGTTACTGACAAGAAAATAAATCGAAGTTCTTCCTATGTTCGCTATAGGTAAAGCCAAATCGAATAGTACGAAATATACAATAGGTACTACGCTCTCTTGTATCATTCTTCATGCTGACACCGACTACTTTTGTAGCTTTTCAACAATTTTTTATTTTTTATTCCCTTTCTTATTTCAATCTTAATCTTTACATTATTTCAACTTCATCACTACGAAAATCCATGTTTAGATTTGATTATAATTTATCTACGAACTGATTCAATAATATTTTTGGACAAAAAAAAAATGATTTTTTACAAGATATTTTCGAACGATAATAGTGCTACAGAAGAGTATCTGTTATACATATGAGTATTTTGTTCATTTTAAAATTCCATATGGACATATTAGAATACAAGGGGCGAAGACTTATTTTTCTTAGAAGACTTTGAACGACTAGAATTCCTATGACGTATCGTTATTTATGATTTCGAGATGGTTCAGCGGGTTAGTAGGCTTTTTGCGAAGGAAACGATAAGGACGCGTGAGGATGGAATCACAAAAGGGAACTTTATTAATGATAAGATCCTGATTAACGATCTCAGCTCCACTTGTCTACCCTAACTCGTCCTCGTCTTATTGCACTCGTAGCTCTTCCACCCTCGCATTACGCTCGACCTAGTACGTACTGGGTGATCCGGGTTGTATAGTACCATTCCTACGATGATTAAGCTCTTAAATAGTGTTCCCTGATCTAATGAGAACTTCCTATTGTGGATCAAAATGCTTGTGCTTATAATGTACGAATAAATATCTATTGTTTTTGTTAAAGTTTAGGAACGAACTATTATTAAAGCGTATAATATCTTTTCCATCGATGTACATACATACATACCTTATACATAGTATAAATTTTCGTGAAAGAAAAGAGGTATGACTTCTTTCTCGTGGAAACAAGAATAAATTCAAATTCTTGCTTCACCGCTTTAATCGCAAAACGTCGAATGCATTTCGAAATGCGAATGCGAAAAGAAAGAACACGGCTATAAATTCATGCTTTGGAGGGAAGATTTATGCGAAGTTACGTAAATGTATGCATGCATAAATTAACGACAGGAAGGTATATAAGAGACGGAAATGTTTCTGATGGAGAAAAGAAAGATTAAAAAGAAAAAGAAAATTGGTGACGAAAGAAAAGAAATGAGAGAAATAATATATTAATGTTTCGATAAGAAATCTTTACGTTAATTATTGTAATGTCTTGTCATGGCATGACTATTTGTGTAGAAAAATTTTCAACGATAAAATCATACGTGTCACGGATGAAAGTGTCAAGGACGTTGTCCATTCAAATGACGGCCATCATTTCACAGTATATATTTTTAGCAATACAAAAGGCATTGTCCTTTTTTGGACGAATCCACGGACTTGCTAGAGGACACCCGGTATAATCTCGAGTCAGTTACAAAAAAGAACTTGGCAGTAACTAGGGTGCGAGCGACTCTGATTAAAGTTCTTTTTCGTTCGCGAGGAGTCTGTCTTCGTTCGAGGCACACGCTCCATTTCTACTTGTGTAAAAGAAACTAAGTGAATACGGAGAATGAGTACTACAGAGCTATTTCGTCGGAACATCCCTCCTACGTTTCGTTCGTTAAAACCGTGGACTTGTTAACATGTTCTTAGCATTCTCTTTGTATATCCTACATTCGCACGTAATACGTGACACTTGTTGGACTGTTCGACCTTATTTCTCTAGTTCTCTCTTCTATTCGCAAAAGAAGGAACTTTCTACTTTGTCGTCGTATCTTTCTCCATGCGAGCAAATATCATCTATTCGATATAAAATGGGACATTCATTCGTCTTCTTTTTCTCTCTATATCACGAATTTTATCCCTAAAATGTGACGTACCTTTAAAAAATAAAAAATATTTTCGATATAATCCCTCTTTTATTTCTCTTGATAAACATTTCTTCAAGCAGGTCAATAATACGTAAAACTTTCGAACGGAGTTTATTTTTAACATATAAGTTAAGACACGATAATATCTTACGTTCCATATCAAATTTTCCGAGATCCCATCAAACAGGTACACGTTTTCCTTTTCCTTTCTAGAAATATCCAGCGGAGATCATTATTCGTCGTTTCACTTGCTAATGTCGTATTCGTTGTATATTCATCGTAGTCATGAAAAGAGAAAATGAAAGAACCTAGAGAAGATTCGCGAACGATATATACATTGATATGTAGTTTCATACCAACATACGCTTCGTATTTCGTGTGGTTAATTTTTATGTTCACCTATAGACGAGGAAGGAAGTCTCGAGTATGACATAAAGCAATATACAAAATATAATACTAGTTAGCCATAAAATTTTCCTACAAAATTGCTTCTCGTTATTATCCTCTGTGTGTAAAATCTGTAGTTCCCTTTTTCCTCTCTGCTCTCGCAAACCCAAAAAGTTCTTACCATTTTTTCTTTTTGTAGCAAGTAAGTTCGGCTGTCTAGTACCGAGTCACAAAGCTGGATGAGAAGGACCGTCGGAGAAGTAAAGAAAGAAAAGATAGAAAACGAGAAGCGTCACTGGCATGGTCGAAATAAAGCCCAATTATTTTACACTGGAAGAGGGAAGGGAATGAGGGGAAAGAGGAGTTCTCTTTAACCTCACTTTAGTCCTGGTTCTCGGTGTACACCATCACGTAGTATCCTGGTTATTCTCCCAGTTTCTGCGCCGAGGGCGTCTCTCTTGTTCTCCCCATCACCCTTTCCTACCACTATGTCGTCATCCTCTACTATCAACTTGGACCTTAATTAGACGAATATTAAATCGCGACTAAATGTATAATCATACCATTCTCATAATATTTATTCATTCATTTCTTTATATTTTTACGCAGTAACGACATTTACTTGCAAGAATTCTCTTTGTTACTTTCTTTATCGTTCACTTTTTCCTTTCATTTTATTTTTTTATCGTGTTTCAAGAATGTCAACTCGTTGAAATTACTTTCATATTTTCATCAACATGAAGATGCCATTTTTGCGATTCAAAAAGGAAAGAAAGGATGAATGGGGAACAAAGAAAATATTGATACTAAACAAAAGTTTCAGTTATAGAATTATTCAATATCGTCTTTCTCTTGTCTTTTGGAATAATGTCAATCGCGATTTTCTCCATTACTTGATTATATTTCAATGGTGATGTTACTCAAGAAAATGATAGACGGAATGTATATCAGTAAAAATGTGAAACGATACGAAGAAAAAAAATGTTCGAGACCAAGAGAGAAAGAGACCAAGAGAGAAAGAGAGAAAGAGAGAAAGAGAGATGAGAGAGAATGAGGGAGAGAGAGAGGGAGAGAGAGAGAGAGAGAGAGAGAGAGAGAGAGAAATTACCGACGGGCAATGACAGAGTTTCCTGCGGTTTTCTCCGCCCGTCCGGTTGCATTTACGGCTCAGTAACCTGGCAATAAATCCTTTCTCTCTCCCTATTCTCTCTTCTTCTCGCTTGGTTAGTATTCGCTCGCGCGCATTGCCGGATTCGTCGGAACGTAATTCTAATTCGATATAAATTCGTTCTACGCTTAAACGAGTCTATTTGTGCAAAATTTAATCCAATTGTTGATTTTTATGAACACGTCATTAGATTCAGATAACTAATTTTAACTTTCAGTAAATGGAAATCTGCAGCACAATTTTTTTCCCAAACTATCGCGCTATATATATTAATCAAATAGCAATTAAAAGTACATAGAACGTCCTATCTTCTTGTAAATAAAAAATTTAATACAATACTTAGCTGATATTCCTTAAATTTTCCTTTCGTATGACGTGATAAGTAGGTAAATTATCTAATTAAAATCTCAAATATTTTGAATATTACTTTTTCGTAATATAATAAGATTTGAAATATCATGCAATTTTTATATACGAAGTTTGTATTCCATAAGGTTGAATGGTTATCTCGAGAAAATGAAAAGTTAAAAAAATTTGAAGGTGTGATTTCACCCTCTTAAAATAAATTTCTGACGAAACAAAAATTGTTCTTTTTTTATCAAACTCGACTTTCTTGTATATACTCACGAAGTTTCATTAAAATTAGAATTTCCAAGGTAGGAACTTTCTCTTGTTAGTTTTGAAAGCTATTCGACGAACTCATAATATCTTTCCTTTCCTCTTTTTGTTATATCAACCCTTGTCTGTTGGTATCCACCACTACACATAACTATTTATGAAACATTCTCTCAAAGATTTCTCCAAGTGTCATATAGAAGAATTAATCTTTTAAACGGTAATTTCAAACGATTCCATATCAAACCTCCTATAATACGATGTTTTGAAAATACAATTTCGAAATAATATGTCTTGAAAAATATAAAAAATCTTAATATTTTTGTCTTCATAATACGTATTTCTACATATTCATTTAATTTATATTACTTCAGAATTTGGCTTAGTAAGGATTCTATGTAATATAGTACGATATAATCATGTTACGAGAGTGTTGCTTGTACCATACTTATGTCTTAACACGTAGGAATAAACATGTAGCTTCTAGTTAAAAGGACCTACAGAAATCTTGTTATTCAAATTTTACCGTCCCTCATTCCTTTCGTATTTATATAGCACATGGAACTTACACTTCGCACTAATCCTTAAAGATAGGAAGGGTTTATTCAGAATCATTCCTTCGTGCTCATTGCAAAGAAGAAGAAAAAAAACGTGTAGCTTTCAATTTAATAATTTTGTATTTGATCGTTTCTTTTGACATAAATATCATGTTTCTCATAAGTAGGTGTATGAAATTCTCATTTCGAGTAAATTCAAATGCGACGCGTGATGTATATACTCATTTCTCATAATATTCGAATAGAAATAGCGTTTTCTCTTCGTATAGAGTATGATGATGAAACATAAGTGAGTTATTCCGTGATACTCTTTTCGAACATAACGATTTGAATCGCTATTTGGCGAACGCTTGATCGTGCAAACACATTATTTTATCCCGAATGCTGCGTTTCTCTCATCTTGATTCCTCCATGTTACCAGCTAGTTCGACGTTCAACATTTAATCCAGTAATATTGAAGTCTAATATTTGTCCCGCGGCGAATATTATCGATTTGAAAATGGTACCAATCGATGAAAGAGGTGGCAAGGTCGTCCGAGTCGACCAACACGAAAATTTGTTAGCCAATGAACGTAGAACCAATAGCATATCACTATTTTGCATCGATTTTACTTGAAATCGTGTAGTAGACGTGCGTGAACTATGTTTGAAACTATTCGAAGATGGGTGATTGGCTTGAATCAGTTTACGATTGAAAACCGGTTCATCGACTTCTCGTAAATATACTTACGTATTTATGAGAAGTCCTTTGAGTTATTCTCGTTCCTCATTTCATCGTTTCTGGCTCCTCATGGTAGACGTTCAACTTGTACTATGAAGTTGCTACTGTCAGCCAGAAATCTCATTCGGGAAGCATGTCGCCCTATTTCGACATTGCACAAGCTGCTAGTTAATCATCGTTCGAGAAACTTGCAACCTGAATTGGATTCATACGTCGAACTTCTTCTTAGTAATAACATTGCTTCGATTTATAATTGGTTATACATATATATATATATATATATATATATATATATATATATATATATAAACATTAGATTTTCAATTCATGTTGCTACTTGTTAATGAATCCATACGCTGAGTTTTTATAACGAAAACGTTGAGTATATACAGTCTCTTTCTCTATTTCTAAACAGGTTTCAATTTTTAATACTTTAATTTAATACTACGCAACGGGGAAAGTGGAAAGACAGGTTAGTAGATATATACGTTTTTTAACAGTTTCATCCATCATAATCAGGCATCTGTAGACATGTGTCACGAGTGCAATCATACTGCAATTCAGGGACGTTAACATTGAAGCGGATTTCGAAGCACGCTATAAATCTATCTCGGGTGGGTGCAACCTATTCTAGCGACGGTCGTATTTTTCCAATCTCTTTCGATCCTCATTATCGTCTCGTTCTTTACTCAAACGAGACACTTGATTTCTCCTTATAATTACTATACGCCCATTGAGAATTCTACGCTCACTTTAGGAAGAAAAGAAATACGGGAAGATTAGAAATTTCGAAACCGCTATCATTCTACCGTGATAATTGAGGAATCGCGAAATGTTTTCGCTCTGTTACGAATATAATTACCCAGTATACGATCCTCTGTAATTGCGTCGCTTAATTTTTTCCAGACTCGATTTTTTTTTCTAAACTAAATTTTTTCTTTTCTTTCAACACATTTAATTCTGTGGCTGACCTCCTTCGGTATCCGAGCGTTTTTTTCTCTATTCCAGTCGTACACAGCAAATAACGGACGCGCGCGTACTTAGACGTTCGTGTAACGCATAGGTTTGCGGACCATTAACAAAGCTGTACGACGTCGAGTGGCCACTCGTTAAAACTCGTACGCGTTGCCTGTGCATCGGCACGCACCAGCGCGAGTGTCGCGTAAGCGAGCGTTCTCCATCCACCCTACCTATCTACCTATCCTTTCCTCACCTTTCAAATCACCCCTTCACTCCTTTTCTAGACCGACGAGATGCGAGAGATTCCATTCTCTCGGAAAAAATTTCACTAATTGGCGATGTCGAACTTTTCGCATGATAATCTCTGTAAATGCCTTTTACTTTTTTTCTTATTATAATAAATTTCCATCGAATAAAACATATCTTGTCAACGTAGGATAAAAGTAGAAATATTTTCGATTCTATCTTCGTACGTTATATAATTAACGAGACTTTACTAACCACAAAAATTTCCATTCCATTTCTATTCTCAATAATATCTTTAAGAAGATAATAAATATAAATGAACAAAGATATCGCTATATCTTTGGTTAGACGTATCAACCAACGACTTTTTGCGTGGAAAGCTCGCTAGGAAGTGGCCTTAAGTTTTCCGTCACGGGATCGCTGGGTACGATCGATACGAAAGCGTGAATTATATTATCGAAGGAGAACACTCGGTATGTGTGCGTATGTGTCCCTATAGAAGCACAAGTATAGATACGCAAATGAGATTGTAGCGCTGTTGCTTGAATTTATTCGGAATTGATCGAAAGCCGATATAACGACGATGACAGCGATAATAAAGGCCAGAGACAGTTTATAATCATTTTCAATGCTCTTATGCGATATGCACACTCCTATTCGATTTCTTTCCTTTTCTTTTCTTTTCTTTTCTTTTCTTTTCTTTTTTCTTTCTTTTACCATAAATATTTGAAAGAGAATACAAGATCAAAAAATGGCTAATGGAGAAAAATGATTTCATTGATTTCCAATAATGCGCAAAAGGAAAAGAAAAGAAACGTTTATGTTCGCATTGTTCACACTTGCTCGGTAAATTAATCGGTGGGGGGTGCTTGTTCATAAAAAGATAAAAAAGAGATATAAAAGACGTGAGAGGATGGAAAAATCGATACGAGAATAAGGAAAGAAAAAAGAAAGATCTAGGCAAGAAATGGAAGGAAGGGTGAAAAGCTATCGAAGTGAAGTCAAATAGAATGTGGTTATATGGTATAGAATGTGGCGATGAAATAAAATGGACATATGTCGAAGAAACGAACGCAGAAAGGGAAAAGATACAAAGCGAAAAAGTACGCAGTGATCGGTCAAAGGTAAATAGTGGTTTTCATAAAATTCAATTTGTATTGGTTTTAGCGAGAGAGACAGAGAGAGAGAGAGAGAGAGAGCGAGAGACAGAGAGAAAGGGAAGAAGCGAGACAGATAGATAGACAGAAAAAGAAAAGCAGGAAATGGCCTACCATACGATTTTACTTACAACAAAGGATAACTTTTAAAATAATCGATAGTTAATCTTTTTCAACAGTTACCTATTGTTTTTTTGCTAAATTAGGAAAAGATAAAATCGAATACGATTAGTTAGTGTAGTTATAATATTGAAATTTTTCATAGAAAAAAAAGAAAGGAAACCGAGAGGAAAAAAGAAGAAGAGACTACATCAAAAGCTGTACGTAGTCCGAATAAAGAAGTGATTTGATTTTTCTAGAAGCAATAGTACGACTTTGAAAATGTACGTAATACGATACGAAAGAGAAATATATATCTAGGGACGAAGTTTGTCCAATAGAAAAGAAGAAGAAGGGTATACCTTGTATAGAAAGGACGAAATAGAAAATGACTGATAGCTAGAGAAGAATAGCGAATAGTAGTACGTGCAGCGAAAACGAATTCAGTACATTGGGTGGGAATAAGGGATAGTCAGGATAGTGATATACTTTAGTCGGACATGCAATTAGTAGTGCTAGCGTGACTATGACTTGATAGTCGCCGTAGTAGTATTTCGCCATGTAAAGAAGAACCATCCGAACTATTATATTGTCACGAATTCTTTAAGAAAGGAATAGCTTTATGATCTTGTAATTCTGTTCGATCTTTTCAAAATATTTTCAAATACGATGATACAAAATAATTTTATGTTTGTTTTCAAGCATAATCTTCATATGTAACACGGACAATCGATGTAAATATATAAGATATAAGTAATTGATGATGGTACATTATTATGGAATCATAAGAATCCGTGTCATCGTTGAATTCCCATCGTAACGTTCATTATTTTACGGTTTTTTAGAAGGACGATCGATAGAACGAATAAGGTCGATGATAGTAATTCATGCGGAGCACCGATAAAAGCGGCAGGAGCAGAGGCGCCTAATAGTATTCCGCTATAATTTATAATAGAATAGCCACGATGCACGGGCAGACGGTCAAACAAGCAAGAAATATGGGAAGGCCATTAAAAGCTAACGATTAATTAAACACGAAATAAATATTTGGCCAACGAATTACGGCGTTATTAATCTCCGTTTTGTGCGTGCCGTCGCTTCGTGCATATAATCTGCGTATAACGTATCTACGCAGCGCGTACGTACGCGCCACCGAGCTTTCCTATTTCCTCGCATCGTGTTTATACTAACGCTTATGCGACCGTCAACGTCCATATTCGCACGTAGTTAGTATCGTCAACATACGCCCTACATACTATATTCCTTATGACTTTCGTTTTGCTTCGAGGTACTGACGAACTCGTTTATATATTATATAGATAATATAATTTCTAAAATATTTTTATCGTGAATACTTTTTTACGCAAAATTTTTCACTCTTGACATATTTATGAGACAATTTTTACTAGAGATGAGTTTTTGAAGTTACGTCAGATCAAAAATAATCCATGTTTACAAGATTATTACCAAAAGCACAAAGAGGCGAGAGAATTTTTCGCTTCGATATATGGAAAGACTTTCGAATATTGCACTAAAATTTGATACAATATGCTATCCTCGTTCTGGTTACTTTCCTATTAATAAAATTTCTCGACGATCATTTATTTTAAGTCTTAACGATAACATATTTATCAACATACACGATATGTTCATACAATAATCGATGTAAGACACAATAATCGATATTTAAAGTCACTTTCTCCTTGTAACACTCATGTGTAAGTATTCACATGTATTGAGCCATCACGTGTGAACATGCTCCGAATTATCCAAGTGTTTCACATCGTTTCTGATGATTGTAGATTACTGTAAATATTTAAAATATCAGAAACGAAATGAATTTAAGTCCTGTAGATAATTAATTTTATTCTGATTCTTAAGTATTTAACGTAACAAATCTCTAAGATTTTTATCAGAATAATTAATATTTATTTAGAATATATAAGATAAAAGAATTTATCCAAAAGTCGCACAAATCGTCCAATTTCCCATAAAAAAGATTGAGAATTATATTAAATGCAATAGAAATCTCTTTCACTAAGAGACTATATTTTACATATAATGTTAACTAGTATGATTGCTAGACTATAGACCGTAAATAAATATGTTTAAAATTTTCATGAAATATCGCTGTAAATGGTACGGAAAATCTATAAAATTTCATATCAGGTATTGAAATATTTTTCATGAAAATGCAACCATTCACTCGTCCTACGCAATCCTTTTTCCGCAAAATATGAGAAAGTTTCTTTCTTGTAACTTCACGTGGTAGTTTTAAGTAGAAAACTTTGTTTAGAGCAAGTTTATATTTGAAAAAAGGACGAAATTAACGAGGATAATTGGTTCTGCCCTACTGCCCGGCTATTCGCTTTTTTATTCGCTTTTTTATCCGCTATGTTGGGCACGCGAATATTCTGCGATGCTGGTACGAAAGAATAGGAACACCTTGCTATAGAAACTACAACGTTAACTACTACGAGCAACAAAATACCTTTCCTTCGAGTTTTAGCACAACGAGCAAACAATGCTCATACTTTGTTTTTCTTGAAATAAAGAATAAGATAAAAAACGAACAATTAGCGATATATACTTGAGGTTTTATTCATTTTGAGAATTTATTCATTTTATCATGGAATAAAAATTCCTTTTTTGTTTTATGATATGTAATAAAGCATTCTATATATGTTTATATGTAATAATGAATTTATATTATACATTTTTTACTTTTTCCCATTGATTATTGAAAATGTATGTCTATTCGATAACTCGATGTATTTACTATAAATATTAAAAGATTACTGGGAATATCAAAAAAAATATATCCAACTGCTCGTAAAACGTAATACCATAGTCAGTTATACAGTGTAGAACCGTGAAGTTCTCTGAGAGATACCAACGCTGGCACGTCATAGAAAGTTGCAAGTCACTCCATCATAATTACTCTCACCTGCACGCCCATAGGACACGTTAGTTTCCATTCAAAGGAACGCGATCGCTCATTAATACATCATATGTAATTAATCCTAGTCCATAAGAATCGATGCCTTTCTTCCTTTTACAGGATCGTATATTAAATAGAATTTTGTTATTCTTTACTTATCAGATCTTGATGAAATTTATAATATATCTCAATTGCCAAAATTAATATATATATATATATATATATATATATATATATATATATATATATCAACATAATTGATAAGTACATTATAAATAAAAGATTTTAATGATTATTAACAATAATGTGAAACATACAATAAAGATAAGATGGCATATGATAACCTAATTAACAACTGAATTCCTATCTTTACGTTATCTTTTCTATATCAATAAGACTTATTGACTTAATGAAATATTATTATGCAATTTTATTGAAACAAAAGAAAAATTAGCTCGATAGTTCGATAAGTTGATAATCATCGAATTCAATTTACCAAACTCGAAGGATAGAGACAATCTACAAAAGAGAAACATAATGAACATCGAGGAAATTAATTAAGCCGCTTTTCTCATTTTATTTGAAGCAAGCATTCTCTTTCTCTTTATTTTTTTTTTTTTTTTTTTATATATATATATATATATATATATATATATATAAAAGTAAGTTTATGCTTTCAATAAAAAACAAAAAATCCACGATCGAAAAGCATATTAATTTTGAATTATTTTAAAAATAAATAATTCGAACTATTTACCAAAGAAATCGTGCGGTACGTGAATGCCTGAGAACAAAATGATCATTTCATGATATATATCGAGAAAACAAATGATCAAAGACAATCTTATAGATAGAATCATATATCGAAGTTTTCCGGATGGATTAATCGCGAAAGAAACGTTCATTGCAATCGTCGATGAATTTCGAAATTTTTCAATACATTGCGATTATTCTGCTTTGTCCAGCGAGCGTATTTTCCATTTCGTCTCGCACAGCTTTTCGTAGGAAAAAAATTCTACAGGTAAAAAAATTCGCTGGAAATTTTGTAGAATATTAAATATAACTCTGTACGGCGCTAATGTGTCCATTGATTTTAATGTGCATACGAAAAATTTAATAACATTAGAAATGTTCTACACGGGTTTTAATGGTTTAGAAAAAGATACAAGTAATTTCGAGTAACATTTTTTCAATTACCTTAGAAAGTTTTTCTTTCCTGATATATTTTATTACACATGTATCAATATATTCCATTCGTAAACAATAGTATACGTCTTTAGACGGAGATTAAAGTTAGAAATAATATAAATAAACATGACTATGATTATTTATTTTCGTTTACTTTCCTTAAACAATATATCAATATATTTCATATTTGTCCGAATGACATAAAGATCGAAAGAAAGAATATTAAATCGATGCTGAGCTATTTTAGTACCTTAGAAATAAATAAATAGATTCATAACTATTATTTGTACATTTTTGCAAATAAAAATCTACGCTTGTAATCGGCGATTTCTTAATGCGTTTTGTTAATTCAAGCTTTTTCATGAATCAACATTATCAATACCGAGAACGAAGAGCATATATTCACGTATAGAAGGGCTATGTTATAAAAACCGTAGCTCGTTACCTTTCCACAATGGACAGAACGATAATAACGATGACATTCGCATTATGAACGAAGGTAGAAGGTAAGAGCGTTGTTAAAATGAAACGTCGCAATGCATGTTCCTCTTTCTTCTCTCTCTCTCTTTTACGAATGGAACGCCTGCGATTCTTATTTCTTTTCTCTTCTTTGTCATCATCTTTGTCGTGACGTCCGTCCCATTTATTCGTTTTATAGAAGAAACTTGGACATCAGAAATATTCACCGATCTCATCTGATCGTTCTGCCTAAAAATAATTATAGCATCGATAAGATCGAATCAAAACAAAACTAATCTTTGTTAAGAGAACCCTCGTCCCTAGTTGATTGAAGATCGTTATTATTTTATACGCTATTAATATAAATTCAATTATAAGTAAAGGGAAATATCGATTCGGACATTACGAAGATAATATAATTTTCGAGTGTTTTACGACGTCTTCTTTCGCGTTGAAAGAAAAGAAAGGGGAGAATCCAATAGCACTATCGGCCTTGTAATACTGGTTATTAAGAATGATGACTGCGGCGTACCAGGGTAGAAACCGACAACGCTATACATATTCATGAGGACAAGTGAATCAGCCGTATCTTACCGTCCATGGAAAGCTCTTCCTTCGTTCGTAAAACGATCCCGATTGAATTTTGATAAGCTGAGAACGCGTTTTGTACGGTCATTATTAATCGAAATTGGAACGAATAGCTTGCTAACATTAAGCTCACACGATTCTTACTAACCACGTACTGATCGATCGATTATATCTTTTCCATTAACTCATTGTCTTATCATCTTAAAAATAAAGACAAATGATAAACGGATAATTCTTTTGTAAGGCAATTGTTTAGAACATCATGTATCTTTCGATCGACGATAAAGACCAATACAGACGTCTCAACGATCTCGGAAGCTGCGCATCGAAGCGTCGGAAATGGCGAACGTCTTTCCACTCCATTAACTTGCCGATGATCGTAATTGGATCTACCGCGAGTCAGGAAGGAATCGATTATCCATACAAGCATAGGTCATTCCCCTTGTCTTAC
Organism: Vespa velutina; assembly: GCF_912470025.1. Lineage (NCBI taxonomy): Eukaryota > Metazoa > Arthropoda > Insecta > Hymenoptera > Vespidae > Vespa > Vespa velutina. Next base: position 4,305,905 of record NC_062195.1, read on the forward strand.
GACTCGATGGGAAACGATCAAAAGCAGCTGTTGCGACCTATCACGAAGTAGTATTCTGTTCGAATCTACAATGTCGTTCCATTGTCTCTTGCTAAACGTCTTCGATCTATAAATTATGATTACTACATTATTTGAAATGTAACAAATGTATAATGTTTGGATAATATGTCATTAAGAAAATATTTGTAGAATCGTAAGAAGTAATGAAACGATTTTCGAATTTGAAAAATAGATTAAAATTAGATATTAGATATTTATATCCCAGACAATGGATATTCATTCAATAACGTAAAAATGTTTCACTATCAATAATTTTATTTCCCAAGGAATTTATTATCATAAAAATTTCTTTTCTTTTCGATATCGATTATATTTAATTTTCTTTTTTTTTTTTTTTTGTTTGTTCACCGTCTTATTGCAGAAACAAATTAGTTTGACAAACTTTATAATATTAGTAGTTACAAACTTAATTCCTATCGTACGTGGCATCGTCAAAACTATATCCTATATTCTCAATTCTTATACTATCCACTCTTTACTTCTTCTTCCATTCTTTTTTCTTCATTCTCATTCGCGAATCCTCGGTCGTTTCCATGACCGTGGGATTTACGCCACGACCTTTATTTATTCATGTTTTAATTACCTTCCCGTCCTTCCTCCTCTATAACGGGCACGTGGGTACACTCCGAAACGAGAAACTTCAGGGTAGCTGGAGATTAATGGGCTTGGTTAACGTTCCGCTATGTACAGGAGGTGAGAAATTTGCGTTATAAAAAAGAGGAGAGAAAAGAAAAGAAAAGAAAAGAAAAGAGATCGCGCGCGCTAGCGAGAGAACGAGAAAGCGACCGAGAGAGAAAGAAAGAGAGAGAGAGAGAGAGAGAGAGAGAGAAGCAGAAGAAGCTGAAGATATTCGCGGAGGCAGTGTCGTTGTTCTCGTCAAAAATTCTACGTTTTCTGCGCCTAACAGTACGACCAAGGACCGACGGAAAACGTTCTTATTTCATCTTTGTTGTCGAAACATACAATTTAACCGCGAAATACTTGCCACGTTTCCCTACTCCATTCTACGAATCTTTCATCGTTAGAAATAACTTTCTCGTAAATATAGCGATAGACGGTGTTTTATTCTCCGAGACGTTTCCCTTGTCTTTGATTTTAACTTTGACCGAAAATTAAGAAAAGTCATATCATCAATGTATCTTTAATTTATTCGAAAAATGTTAAATAAGTATTCAAATAGTTTAGACTTATTTTGGCTTACCTAGTTTCTTAAGAGCGTCGTTCTTATTATTCGAAAAGTCTAACACTTGCCTCGCGCATGCTTTCTGATTCGCGTATTCGTGGGCAATACAAACCGGCCTCGGAAGATAGGATCGAGACCCAGAGAGGGTAGACCCAGTAGATTGCGGGGAGCAAGGTGCAGGGAGCAGGGCGAAGAGGGCAAGGGCCGGCTGGCATTCATCTGAGCAGATAAGATCGCTTGTTAAACCCACCCTCGGTGCGCGTTACGTAGACCTCTACGTATACGCGCTCTCTCACCTGGATGGAGCCTTCGGAAGGGCGAAGAGCGAAGAAGGGAGATAGGCTCCGTTACTGGCAACATCCTACTGACACGAGATAGCTCGCTCGCTCGCTGGCTCATCCTCCCTCCTACTTCACTGAACCCTCACTGACGTCGTTCCTCCTGCTACCTCTTCGACTCTCATCTACCACTACCACCGACAGCACTACCGACAGCACGACCAACACCATCGACACCGATACCGCCGACACCACCAACTCCAACATCACCACGAAGCCCACCACCATTGGGCTCTACCACGAAGCCCACCAATCAGGCCAGCTGTTGCCAGATAACGCGGTTAACTGTCGCGTCTCAATTTCGATACCGATTCTCTACCTCTCTCTTCTCCTCCTTCTCAATCCTTCCGTTCTGCACAACCCTCGCGTTTTCGTGCTCTCGCCAACTATCGATAAGTGCTTGCATCCGCCTTTCGCCTACCTCTCCGACTCTAATTCCTCTTGGATTCAACGAAAACTTAATGTTTCGAGCAAAGGAACGTGGAATTATAAACCGATATCAAATATATGGATTAAAATACAAACGAGCCTTCCTTCTATATTTTTGTTCAATTTTTTTTTAAATTAATCAAGAAAAAGTATTCAGAATTTCTACGACTTTTGTGTATCAGGTTGTTATACTCGAAAGTGTAGTGTAAATATTTATGAACACTTTATGCTGAAAGATCGAGTCCACGCCGCATCATCGTCGATGTAAAAGCATAGAGAACAAAAGTAAGGAAGGTAATAACAATAACTCTTCTTTATCGTAGGTATATAATACACGTAAAAAAGATGCGGTAATGGTGCGGAGAAAAGTCACATAGCGCAAAGAGCTAGTTAAACGTGGCCCCTAATTAATTATCAAAGAAAATATCCAAAGAAATGTAATTAGTGCGCGAATTCTTTTGCTCGACGTAGCATGAACGTCTTTTCGGCGTCGCTTATCGATAAAATTTTTCGTAAAGGCGAAAGAAGATGGCCGGTAGTTTCTCATGTATTATCTCATAAAATATGCACCTTCAAGTTCTTCGTGTGAGCCGTCGTAGAAAAATTCTTCGTGCGTAGAAAATGTCATGCATCATAATTCACCGTCTCGATAATGCTCTTCATAATACGATACGTCGATGTGCCTTTGTGAAAACGCGTTCTTTCATCATTTATAAATGTCGGTTTTCTGTGTCAAAATGTACTTTATAACAACTGACATTTTCCTCGCTGATCGATTCGTCAATACATTTCTATTTACCATAAGTCACGCGTTAATTATTTGTGGAATCATTTGCAATGATTACGCACGTGTATTTTATTCTTGATTTTCAACCAAACATATATATATATATATATATATATATATCGAATTTCGCTTTACTGTTTCAATACATTTTGATATTCGTCATATTCCTAGGTGTAACACAAATCTGACAAATATTATCAGTCTCGATATTTGTAGAAGCTTTCGAATTGTGATTTTATGATGAATCTTTAACGATCGGTCTGGTGACTTGAAAAGAGAAAAGTAAAGGGATGGTTGAACATTTTCCTGTAACATGAAAGTAAAGAATAGTAAAAAGAAAGAAATAAAAATATCCATCTAAAGGCTGTTTCCATCGTGATGTGTCCAGGTGACCTCGAAAAACAATCGTCCTATCTAACGGCGTCGATTTATTGAACGACGAAGGTTTGAGTTTCCCTTCTAGCGTACAATCGAGAAGCAGAAGAAACCCCTCTTACTCGGTAAGCCTGGGGATAAAATGTTGGTAAAATAAATAAAGCGTGGCTCCACTCCATCGGGCCACCCTCATGCGGATCCATCCTGCAAAGAGGAGGTCTCTGAGGGACCACGCCTAAAGCGACGCCAAAATTAAGCGAGCGGCAAAATTCGTGAAAGGACCACCCTATAGCAGAAAGTGGAAGAGATGGAAGAGAAAAAGGAGGATGACAACGTCTTACCATTTGAAACTCTTCCACCTCATAATTTTACGTCAAATGTTGCGATCGAGCAGGAAGCCTATCGAACTCTAACTTCCTTGATGATATTCCTGCTACCAATCTTATTCAAATGTAAATTATTAACAATTTTAAGTCTTCGATAATGATTTGCATTTTCTTTATAACAATTTCGTGGCCATAGCAATCGGGGGGGTTTTTTTTTCTTTCCTTTGAGTAAGTAGGTAAGTAAATACTTTCCTTATTGCAGCTTAGGGTAAAGAAAAAAAGCAGATTATTTATGATGGCTAAATTTATCATTATTAATGGCTAAAGTAATAATATGATTTTTATAATTATTATAACATTTATACGTATCATTGATTGATCCTCATTGAGTTAAAGACAATCACTATGAAAAATATGTTAGTTATAATTAATTTGCGATAAAAATTTACAATCAAAGAAAGTTTATAAATATATGAGATAATTGAGAAATGAACTAATCTAAATCTAATTCCGACGATATTTCCATAGATCCTAAAAGACTTAAGTATTAAGATAATCAATAATGATCTATAAAAAAAAAAAGCAGCAAAAAGTAAAACATGTTAAGCTGTGTCTTGACCAGCCTTTTCTCACTTATATCCATTTTTAATGGTGATATTTAAATTCTTATTTTCAATAATCTTTATATTATTCGAATTAGAATCTTACATTATTGCTAAATGTAATATTTATCGTATAAACGACCATGAGTCGGTAACTTCCTGTTTCTCTGAATCGTGAAAAAAGCGAATACGCATTGACGCACATGTGCGCCTACTTGAAAACGGAAACGGACACGACGCAAGAGTGAAAACGCTGAGTGCCACCCACCGGTCATTCACCATCGCATCACCATAGTGTCCATAGACGGAAAAGGTCGAATGGTCGTTCAACGGAACTACGATCCATAAATTCGTCGCTCAGCAAGGACTGTTGTTTTTACAATTTACGAAGCGTGACAATATTTGCGTATTTGTTCCGATCGATAAAGTCATAAGGTATCTGCTTCATCCCTTAGATATGTAGTACAAAAGTCTAAATGGAAATCTTTTAAGTAATTGTTATCTGTCGAGCTTTAAAATCTTCTTAATTGCTTTTCAGATACGAATCTTCTTATCTTTCATTTAAGCTGGAATCAAATCGTCGTATTTATTCTTATTGCAGATTTCTTAATAAACGTTTTTATTAATAATTTGTATTATTCCAAGAAAATATGCAAGGAAAATTATTTTTCTGCTCTTCGGATAAATGGTAAAATTTATTTTTTAAACAAATAAGTACGGTTTGGTATAGTTTGCAAATATTCCTTCGATATGAATTCGTAGGTCGAGTAGGTAGAACGGTTTTTTTTTTAAATTTAATTGGGCTAATTAAACGGAAGGGTATCTAAAAGTAGCGGTATCGTTTTCGAGTAACTAACTTCGAACGATCAGCACTACTAAATATGACTCACTTTTTTTAACCTCCGATATATTTAAGTCAACTCAGACGCTGTCCTAACTTTTTTCTTCTTTTCTGTCATAAACTTAACTTCTTTTATCTTCTTCAATCGTTATTCCAATCGTGCTTCTTCTGCATCAATTTCAATTTTTGCTTTATTAAAAATGAAAGACGAAAAATACTAGCTGGTATTTTCTATAATTATTCGGTCTTTAATAGGTAGATTTATTCATAAATAAAATTATAAAATAAAATCATTATGTAAACGATTCTCTCCGTAGATCTTTAATATAAAGCGGTTAATTAATTGTTCATTAAAACTTCAATCATTACTACACATAACTACTAAGTTGTATCCAAAATCCAGATAAAAGAATAATTAGCATCGTTGCTGATAAAATATCATATCTAATTAGTCGTTGCTAAGAAAATAACCAACACTTGTAGAAACTCATATAATATCTATAGTTGTACAATTTTTACATATATTTTAAGAATATATTTATTTGTTATACAACTCAATTATTTTTAATTTATAATTGGCATTGTACGATTAATTTCAATACGGGGATACGTGTACTTTGAAAATAACGTGCAATTTTTTAGAAATCTATGCCGTTGATAAAATATGAGAGCGAGCAGTCGTATCAAACAACATTAAGTACGCTCTGCAAACTCAACACTTTACTAATCTTTGACTCGGTTGTATTCCCTTAAAAAGTATTTTTATTCATTCTTTTATTACCTCTAGATTTTATCTTTTTGCATATAAGTCTCTAATGCATGCTATTGTGTTTGCAAGATTACATACCTTTAAAGAGTATATATATTACCTTGCAAGAGTATATATATTATTTTCAATCTTATATTTGTATCATTATATTGAAGAAATATATCCAATTATTTTAACGAAACGTCAATACGGTTTGAGATATCTTTTGAAAAATTATCAAATAACTCCGCGCCAAGTGGAAATGCAAAATAAAATTTTCTTGAAAGAGATTAAACTGTAATGTCTTCTTTTTTCTTTTTTATACCGTCGAGAATGAAAATGTACATTTTTCCTGTCGTTGTAGGATTAGCATGAGACTGGACAAACGGTGACTCTTCTTATGCGTTCTCGTTTAGTAAAACCGTAATAATTGGATCGTGTACTGTTAAAAGCCGAGGGAGTTACGGATAATAACACATATACGTACCGGGAACACGTTGATCCGAATGACAGCAATATCTTACTGCAGATTTTTCTAAAATGCCGCAGGTCCATACATGTTTTTCTATTGAAAAAAGCTCTCTTATAATAGAGGTATTAATTTAGCGTTATTAATGTTTGCTCTTGATGAAATAAATTTAATAGTGCGTACGGTATAATGCTTCTTTTTAATTGTCATCAAATATAATATTTGAATTTTATGTAAAAGTTAAAGTTATTATAGAGAATCAAATCAAATTTGTCTCTCTTTCTCTCACATACATATCATTTTATTTATGCGTTTTTTCTCTCTCCCTCCTTTTATTCTCGTTTATCGATCTAATTGCAATTTTGATCCGCGGCAAACGTAATTCCTCGCGTGGAAAACGTAATAACGTGCTTCTCTTCTCCCACGCACAACCTCCCGCCTTTCCGATCTTTGCAATAATCCGACGCGATAAGGACTAATTGGAAAAAATGCAATAACGCTTAGTCAGCAACGAGAACTCAGGAGCCCTCTTTTTATTTTTCTTTCTCTTTCGATGCGTGTATCTCCGCATGATCGATCGATTGGTACTGTTGTAAACTGATTCGAGAACAATTTTCTGCGTCGATATATGTTGAACATCTAACTAATCACCGGTATCGATGACCCTATTTCAAAACATCTCTTTTTCTCTAACACTCGAAATCTTAATATCTCTCCATTCTTTTTTAACATTTATTTCTTCATTCATGCTTATTCTCTGTTAATCTGTTAATCGTAATCAATCGTAAACAATAAGTTTGTTTACATTTTGACATGTGATTTCGAAATATTATTGAAAATAATAGTTTGAAAATTCTCTCTCCATTCGTTTATCTGAAATTAAAAAATAACTATAGTGTTTTTTGCATTAGTCTTGTCATATATTTTATAATTCAAAATTTTATATTTATCGAACGAAAAACTAGGAATAGACCATGTCATGTTCGTATTAAACTGTAAAAAAAAATATATTGCCAAACGATTTTGTTAATAAAAATTGTATTAAAAAAAATAGCGTATAGCATGCTGTCGATCTTCTCAGAGATCCGAATTGTTCTGTAGGAAAGCGTGCGTGCAATAAAAAAAGGGGTGCGGAAGGTCGAGCGAGTGTCGGGGTGAGAACGGTAACTACGGTATCTCGATCGGATCGGTCAACACGATCAATTCGAGTGCGTTCATTCGGGGGTGAAATAGGATCGCCTTTCACGCGTATCACAGCCCCTACTCTATACTCACTCTACCCGATATAATACAACGATAAAATCATTACAATCCTGCTATTTCGTTTAGCGTTTACTACCTCTCTCTCTCTCGCTCTCTCTCTCTTTCTCTTTCCCTTTCTCTCTTTTTGTAAACGTCACACGGTCTACGGTGCAATCTAGAATTTTTATATGCTCGTAGAATTATATTCGAATAATACAGCATTGACTTCATTTAGTTTTTTCTAACATTTCCAAATTGTTTTTGTTCTAATAACTATTATCTGAAACTAATATGTTACTACGTTAATTAAAGTCCACAATTCTGTAAATCTATTGTTCAAATTTAGAAACAAAGTGATACGAATCCTTTAAAAATTTATCGTTAGATTTTTTGTTTTGTTGAATGTAATTGTTAGGTAGCACGGATATACGTATGTTCCGATAAAGTATCGCGCCACTATGAAATGGCCTTTTATATTCTTTTATTTTTACATCTCTACGAACCGTACATGCCAATATTTGTTATTGATAACATGAGAAAACAGAAGAGAGAATGAGAATTATAGTTTCTATTAGTTTTATTCGTTAGAGAAGATAGTGGTAGCAATACCTACCATTGTTCCTAGATATTTGACAAACAAAACAAACAATTTCATTGTATGGGCATTTGTTCGATTCATCCAATCATAAAAATAAGATAGAGATGAGATAAATTAATTGTTTATAATATGAAAACTCAAACAAATTTTATAGTGGTATATAAGTAGATTTTAAAGTGCAAGACAATGGTTGCGTGAACGCTTAAATTCTACGGGAGAGGAACATGTTTGAATTAAATTCTAGGACACTGATTTTCCTCTCATTCCTCTCTCTTCATCCTTTAAACACAATTTGACTGTATTTGATGGAATGATGAATTAAATTTCATTAAGGTAACATTTCCATCCAAAGGATATTAAAAGGCAGTTGTTAATGGAGATATATTTAAGGATACGTGAAATCTCTCCCGAAGTTAATCGATTTAGGTAATAAAAAATTTATTTTCTCATGTTTCTTTAATAATTAACAATTTTCACATTGCTGTAATTTCCCATTATCTCTTAGAGTTTATTTCAATTTTTTAAATCTATATTATATCGTATCGGCGAATTTAATTTCATTTGCTTCTGTATCGATTGTTTGATTTTTTAAAAAATTATATCTCTTGAAAAAGATATGAGAAATAATGCAACAAGTATTTATCGATTCGAGAGGAGTGAGAGTAGTTTTCCCTTCATATACATTGATCCGAGCTCGATCGATCAATAATCTTTCAAAAAGCAAAAACTTTGACGAGGATAGTGCATGAGTTCGACTAACAAAACTGCATCTACTTTCTTTGGAAGATGATAATTTGCGTGAATCCTTTGAGCCTTCGTTTCCTTCGAACAGCACAGGATAAAAGTTTAGAGAATCCTCGCCGAAGAAGAACGATCTCTCGAGTAAGTCAACGAGCAACTTTCTTGTCTTTTTGTTCTGTCTCACCCGCACCTTGTATATCGCGGCGTAGCGCCAAAGACGGCGCTTCTGTTCGTACAAAAACTAACAAAAATATACGAAGAATAAAAATAAGAAGAAGTAAGAGAAAGATGGAATAGAAAAAGAGCAAGAAACAAAGTGAGAGGGAAGAGGATGAGACCAAGTCAGATAACAACGCGGATTTCAAGACCGGCGGTACCATTTCGAACTTTCTTCTTTTTCGACCTGTACGAAGATGCACGTGCGCGCACACACGCGAGAACGCCAAAGTGTCCGAGAGAAGCTTGCAAGCCTTGTAGGACATTTATTACGACTACCGCCGAGAACAACAACTTTCTCTGGCAGGATAAATAACGAGCCAACGACAAAATATTTTAGCTCCGTTACGGAGCTGAGTTACGTTGCCTTAAGCCTACCTAGCTTAGAGACGCTTCGCGATCCTCTCCTTTCGCACGTTTACTTTCAGTCTCTTTCTTTCTCTCTCTCTCTCCCTCTCTCTCTCTCTCTCTCTCTCTCTCTCTTTTTCTCTTTCTATCCTGTTTTGTCGCGGCTCAGTGGACCAACGACATTGAGCTACCGTCACGGATTTGTTGTCTTGATCCCCGACACGTCAAATGTACATGAATTTGTTCGTACACGGAAAGACACGAAGGCGGGTTGAAGTATCACAATCTTTCTCGCGCATAAAATTTTCTTGAAACGTGTTAAACATAGATTTCTAGTTTTATACCATTTATTTCTTGCAATGCTGTTAAATCGATCGAATTTCTTATTAATATAAAAAATAACTTTACTTTTATATTACATTCCTATAGGGAGATTTATTTCAATAAAATATAATTATTTTAACAGAAGATTAATAATGAAATTCTGTTATTCATCAATTATCTTCGATCTAGAATTACGTAAATATTTTAAGCAAAAGTTTAATTATATGCAGTACTTACGTTTTATTTCATTTGCGGTGAACTGATTATATATGAAAATTTTGAAAATATTAAATCATATTTAAAGTATTTATAAGTGAAAATCTCTTATAATTAATAAATATTTTGTTATTTCCAAACGAAATTATTAACATCAAGTGTTAATATTATAATATGTAGAATTAATTACACTCTAACGTAAAAAAAAATTTAATAATTTGTTTATTGGTTCTTCATTTCTTTCGATCGTAACACGTGTACTATTATGATGAAGTTTTATGTTTCATGGAATATATGATTAACAACTCTGAAAGTTATAAATTTAACATCAAAGCGTGTCGACAGTAGGATGTAACGAGGCGGCAGAAATTTTGTTATAACGAGTGGGAAAAGCTCGTGCAATTTAATCGGATTTCTGGAAAATAAGAGAGAAAGGGAGGAAGAACGAGAGTAAGAGAAAGAGAGAATATTAGGACCGTGATTTTGGGGATTCTTACGGACACTTCTCTTTTATCGGCTTTATCCAACTTCTATAACTACCAAATCCTATTTCTATCAACCGGATACATATAGAGATTTTCTTCCCCCTCTCTCTTTCTCTCTCTCTCTCTCTCTCTCTCTCTCTCTCTCTCTCTCTCTCTCTCTCTCTCTTTTTCTCTATTTCTCTCTTTTGCTCACTCTTTCCATATTCTTTCGAATTTACTTAGATTTCGAACGAATCCAAAATACGATAAAATTCTTATTGCATTTCATGCTTTTGATATTACTCAAAGATCAAATTCGAGAAATATTCGTCGGAAAACAATTAACGCAATTAGTGTTTCTTTTTTTTTTTTTTCTTTTTTTTTCACGAAAGATTCGGTCTCGAGCGTATTCCGAGGGAGATTTAAATAAAAATTATGAAAGAATAACAAAAAATAGTCATCATACAAGAAGGATTTAACGAATTACTTCGTCTGCTGGCGTGAGTAGAGGTGGAGGCGTTAGGGTGTAGAGAGGAGGCCAGAGGAGGCGTTTGAAGTCGTCGAGTCTCCGGGGCCAGCTGCGCCATCCCACCATGAATTCATTCGCACCCTCATGAAATTCAAAGCAGTCGTTACGCTTCTGGCTCGACGACGACGACGACGACGACGACGACGACGGCGACGACGACGACGATGTTGGGGACGACGGCGAGGACGGCGACGAGAATGACGAGGAATGCGTATAGTATGGTTGCGAATGGATGCCTCGCTACATCGCCACGATATTCAATGTTTTATTTATAATTTGTTTATCTCATCATCTGCTTGGAATCGTACAACTTGCACGTATAACTCATACCGAACACTTTCGCTATCGGGTGTAAGCCAGTGACTCTCAAATTTTTCTTTTAATTCAAACCATTTACTTATTGACACAAGTGATCGACCGATTTTTAATTCATATAATTTCTTAATATTATTAATCTTTTACATTCTGATAAAGTTATAGTAAATGACTTAGAATTTCTCTTAGTACACATTCATAGATTTCTTGATAACTATCGTTAATCCTTCTTAATGTGAAATATTTTGAAAGCATAACCGCAACTTTCGTGAAATTAAAAAAGTTTTAGAATTTCATTATCGATTTTTCGATCAAGTTGTTTACCTGTGTTAAAACATGGTGATAAAAGAGACATCGTTGAATTTATGACTTCTGTATTTGGTTATATATCTAAGAATATTGATTCTTTACTCAAACAAAATATATAGCTGTTTTAAAAATGATTTATTGTAATTAACATTGTATAATTACAAAACATAGTAAGTAGTTAGAATTTAAAGGAATAATACTAATTGCAAACAACTCGACATATATAGATAAAAATAATTAAAACGATTTAAATATTCGCAAAGAAAACGTTATCTTAATAGTAGTTAGCTTGTAGCTAACCTCGAAAGAGTCCGGATGTATGAGTAGCCAGAGAGGTCAGGCGAAGGGTCACGAAATCGCTCTCCCGTATAAGCTCGTGAGTTTAAGGAGGTCGAGTGGACCTCTCTATGCTTCCACCTTCTACAACCACTAACGTAACCACTGTCTCCTTATATACCGAACCATTTTCCCAACCTCCTATCCTTTCTTCTCCTCATTCTCCACCCCATTTCCCGTTACTGCATTTCCCTTCCTTTCTATCTTAATAACTGAGAGGCGAAATAACGTAAGTATAACCTTGGCAAAAGCAAACCTCTTCTTATTCTCTTTTCTATTTGTTTCTTATTCATCTTATCATCAACGAAAAATTTTCTTACTACCCTTATTACGATGTTACCGCGCATAATGCAAATCTTATGATATAAAACAAAACAAACATCCATCTTTTCTTTTATAATTTTTATTAATTTATGATTTTTATTATATATTTAATCGTAATTTAATTTAATCTTTTTCTATTGCATATACGTATAATAGGAATACATAATGATGTATTTAATTATCCAAGTAATCTTTCTTGATAAATGCTGCGCACCTTTCTCCAATCATATTGATCGGAGCAGTGGGATTGCCGGACACAACCTGTAATAGATCGGGAAATATTATTTAGCATGAAATTCTACAAGAAATAAAAACTATAGGAGATATCTAAGCTTTCAACAGGGAATCCTTACTTTTGGCATAATCGATGCATCGGCTACTCTCAATCCTTCAATACCATAGACTTTTAATTTAGGACTAACAACAGCCATTGGATCGTTGGTAGAACCCATTTTACAAGTACCGGCTTGATGATTCTCCGGTCTCGTATTCCAATGTATTTCGCACTTCCAATAATCATCGCTATCGTATTCATAGTCAGAACATGGTTTTGATAGCTTTTTAACGTGTTCCAATTTATATTTTGCCATTACCGAAGAATTAGCTAAAGTTTGGATAAAGCGAATTCCCTGAAGAATAATCTCACTGTCTTGTTTATGGCTGAGTTCATTGCTCCAGATTACTGGATCATGAAGCGGATTATTGCTTTTTATCATTATACGTCCTAAAATAAATGAGACAATAAAAATATATTCACAGATAGGAATCGATATAACTTAAAATTAAATATTTACCTCTGCTCAAGGAATGGAGATTTACAGACGACATTTGGATAGTTTCTTTGTTATTGTACATTGTTAGATCGGCGATGCCTAGTTTACTAGTACAGATTGCTTGATAGCCGGCAAAGAATATTTGAATATCAGGATCATCTTTGGTAGTAAAAGTTGAGGAAAGAATACCAGTTACTTGAGCTAAACCGGATGACGATAATGGGCCGGTCTGATTGTAGAGATACAAATCGGCGGAATTGATGTTCAATTTTGATTGGGGCATTTGATTTAAAGTAAAATCTAGACCATAAGATACGTGGTTGTGCAGATTTTCACCGACTCCTGGTAAATCATGTACCAAGGGAACTTTTGCAGACTTCAAAACTTTTTTAGGACCAATTCCGGAGTCAAGTAATATTTTCGGGGAATTTATTGTTCCTCCTGATAATATTACTTCGCGTTTTGCCTTTACTGTATAGGTTTTTCCATCCTAAAATAAATTTAATAACTTCCATTATTGCATTGGATCAATTGAATTTTGATTTTTTTAAAGTTTTAGTTTTCAAAAGTAATGATCGTTGGTGTTAAAAGTTATTTAAAATGCAGCGATAATAACAATTCGAAGAAAAATATCATGCTGTGCCGATAACGTTTTCTAGAAATGTTAAAAGAAAGTCTACACTATCTAATAATGTATTCAAGATAAGTGAGACATGAATATTAAATAAAGTGACAAGTAAATATTAAGATAACACTAACAGTGTTTCTCTATTTACTCAAAAAAGTAATAGTCTGATTATTTTCTTACTTTCATATATTTTACGCCGTAAACTTTCTTGTTCTTTAGAAGAACTTTAGTGACAGTTGCATTTAGGAGAACTTTAACTTTGTTTTTATATTTATTCGGTCTGAGATATGCAGCAGCGGTACTTTGTCTGACACCATCTTTACTCAAAGTTTGAGCCACTGTGAATCCTGTTATTTGATCGCCTACCAAATCCTCGGTTACTCCCAAACCTGTTTCATTGGCCGCTTCGAGAATGGACCAAGCAAAGTCGGGTTGCCATGGAAACCTGAAGTACTCATTTTTAATTTAGAATAGGTATGTTTAATCATAAGCATGTTTATTTAGGAAAAGTCACTTTTACGATTGAAGATATATATATATATAAATTTTTTAACGAAATATTAAGATCTTTAGAAGAATAATACAAACCTTTCTACTGTCATGATTCCACCGGTACGATGATATTTCGCACTAACTCTACCAATTTCTCGATTATCCTCGGACATTAAGAAATATGGCAATACCTGTAACAATCGAATTAGAGAAATAAAATCTTTATCTTTTAGCAATAAAGTTTTATACGCATCCATAATATCTAATGACATGTTACTTATCAAAATTTTTTGTGATACATTATCTACTTTTTTTTTTTTGTTTTTTTTAAAGCTTTTATGAATAAATGTTACCTCGTTCCAGGTCCAACCTTCGCAACCCATTTCATACCAACGTTCGTAATCCTTGGCATGTCCCCGATGATAAGCCATACCATGATGAGCGGTACAACCTCCCAGGTTTTTGCCTCTCGGCCAACTACAACTTTTATTAGTAGATAAGCAGGCATGAGATTCGTTCGTAGTTTTGTATTTCCAATCCAACGATGTTCCTAGAAAACACAGAACGTTTGATTTTTTTCTCAAACGTTTAAATTCTGAAAATCACTTATATAGACGCAAACGAATAGAACATATGAACTATACCGAGATAAGCTTGAAAATAACTTGGAATTTCTGCACCAGCTGGCTCATCTGGACCAGCTTCTATTAAAAGTACCTTCCACTTTTCAACTTCACTTAATCGAGCTGCTACTATTGGGCCAGCGGCTCCACCTGACACCAATTAATACTTACATTTTATATTGATACATTTACAAAGGTACATTCGATCGATCAATACGTATTCTTTCCGCCTTACCTCCTACAACAATGAAATCGTAGATAATTTCAGTTTTTTCCACGGGCGTGATTCGCCCACAGGGATCGCCTATCTTAGGATGGAAGGTTACTAAAGTACTTAGCAACGAAAAGAATAATGCCATTTGATTGGTTACACAGACATCAGATAATGTCATTCCATTCAAGAATGGATGTGAGCAATTAGTAGCTTCTTCCACCAAATTACTCAAAGCCTATAATCGATCAAACATATTAAATGACATTTTATATTGTAAATTTATCGATAGATACTCTTTCTTATTATTTTTTCAAATAATAATTCTATTTTAAATCTAATCTAAGATGAAATATTGAAAAAAGAATATTCTAGTTTAACACTTTATCGTCCGCTGTTACATAGACATGATTTCTCTTAGCCAGCGATTATTAATCAAAATCGCGGGAATGTAACTTTGCATTGTCAGTCTTAAGCGATTTTATTAAATTAATTTACTTCAATTCTTCACTTTCAATAAATATATTATAATATTGTGGTATGAACGATCGTTCGAAAAGCGATCCCATATATATACGCGAGAGAACCGGCGATCGGCAAGAGTTTTTTAGTAAAATATACTGTCGTCGGTGTCAAAAATATGTCATATAAGGCGCATTTAGTTATGCATTACGTAATATGATTGTTCAAATCATCATGTAACAAGATAACAACGCGAAGTTGAGCAATGCCGAATATCAAGAGTCATGGAAATTAATAAGAATTCTAGCGAAGACATACCATTTTGAATCGGTTGATTTGTCTCGTCGGGTTTATTAAAAATACGTCTTGTCGATCCGTTGCAATGCTTGGCGACTACAACAGATTACTGCGTATTGCTTTCTTATATAGCTGTATTTTCCGGTGATATATTCACCGAAACGTTCGTGAGTGATTACACGATGTTATATATTATTCTACGTATAAGCTATCGGAACATACGAATAGAATAATCACTTTTGGTGTCGTTTCTTTGGCGCACCTATACATTGGACTTCCCACATTTTCAAATCACTTATACATATAATATTTGCTAATGAATTCTGGCTTTTTTCAAATTCCATTCATCATTGAAGTTTAACAATGTATCTCGATAAACAAAAGTGTTTCGTTGAATATACATATGAGTTATGAATTTTAAAAAAAGATTGATTAATGAAATTTCAGGGTTAGTAATCATAAATATACCAATTATCAGACAAAAATTAATTATATTGGAATAATTATTTAATTATTATTTACATTCTATTTCAGTTTTTTTTTTTTTTTTTTTTTAACGCTTAAGAGGCCTAACATTAATATTTCTCTTTAATCTGCTTTTTGTGTTTATTTTAACTTCAATAAAAATCATTTATCTTGTCTTATTTTTCCTAGTTCCCGAAATCTTTGGTTCAAATAATGGCAATTACCAAAAATATAAAACTTTCACTAGATCAGTATGGATATGTAAATTCAATTTCATTCATAAACGATATTAATTGTCTAATACAAATATATCGTAATCAAGGGACAATTTAGAGAATAGAATTATATAGGAGAAAAATAAAATATACGAGTCTGTGCAAATAAAAAATATAGCAGACACGTATCTTTGTTGTTTTTTTTTTTTTTTTTTTTTTTTTTTTTTTTTTTTTTTATTGGTCCTTGGAGAATATTAATTGGCAAACGAGTGGGAGCGGCTGTTCTTGAACGAATCATTAATTAAGATAGAATGGTAGAAGGTCCGTCTCGAAGATAGTCGTAAAACGACAAAGAATGGATTTTCTAGCTCTTTGTTGTATTTTCTGTATCTCGATAAAATGAAACAGAAAGGAATTTGGTCGAAAGACTCAATAATAACGGACATTATCCATATCCTCTTGTTCTATCGTGAAAGAGTTCTATTCGGACCGATTGATCGGGATATATATTTAAGTATCTACGAAATTATAAGAAAGAAAGAAAGGAAGAATGTTTCACGGCAGTTCGCTGCGGACATCCCGCTGGATCCGTTTCGTCTTTTTCGTCGCCTTGTATTGGCGCATCGACGTCGCATAGCTTTGAGAAAGTCGATGTTTCATGGACTAGAAGTCGAGCCGGGAATGCGGGATTACTACTACCAGATAGCCTGGTCCCAGTCGATGTATTTGATCCCCCATAGCAAGAATTCCAGCGAACTGTCGATCGTCGAACGAGAACTAGGAAACATGGTAAATTGCTGATGACTAATGGCCTTTCCATTGGAGGTTTTTCCTAAAGGTTGTAGCTTTCCCGTACCATTGTGTCGCACCAGCACCCCAGTCGGACTTGATGAACGCTGCCGCTCTCTCGCCGATCATAATTGCTGGAGCACCAGTGTTACCGGACGTGACCTTGGAAAGAAAAAAGAATTACTATTAAGAAAGATAAATTTTAATAAGAATGAAAGAAAATGAAAAGTTTAAAGAAAAATTTCAGATATAATTTATAAGCGATCATAATGTCACGTTTTATATGAAAATTCACCTGAGGCATTATAGACGTATCTGCTACTCTTAGATTTTTAATACCATGAACTCTAAGCTGAGGATCTACTACAGCCATTGGATCACTAGATGGTCCCATCTTGCAAGATCCTGCTTGATGATTTTCAGGACCTGTATTCTGATGAATCGCACAATTCCAATACTCATTACTGAGAAATCTGTATTGAGAGCACGCGGATAATGGCATATTACTGAGACTCATGTTATATTTTGCCATCGCAGATGTATTAGCAAAAGATAATGCGATTTGTATCCCTTCAAGCAAAATAGCGGCATCGATTGGATCGCTCAAATAGTTTCCCCAAATAAGCGGCTTTTCAAATGGATTATTACTGGCTAATTGAAGGATTCCTGCAAATATTTACAATGCGATAAGATTGACTTAAACCGATTGATTAAAAATTTTATTATGTTTGTGAAAACATTTATTTTATAAAATTACGATTTATTATCGAAATTACCTCTACTACGTGGTTGAACATTCGTTGGAGAAATGCTAATACTACGACCTTGATTATCCATAACTGCTCCTACCTCGCCAGTAATTGCGCAAGCCGCTTGATATCCACCGAAATAAAATTGAATATCAGGATGATCTGGTGTGGTATAGCTCGATGGTATAATTCCTGTAAGTTGGGACATGCCAGTCGAGGACATAGGTCCTTTATGAAATGCGATATATTCCAGGAGAGATTCCCAATTCAAATCAAATAAATTTGGTTGATTAATAGTCCAAGAGAGGGTATACGATACATGATTTTGTAAATTGTGTCCAACTCCTGGTAAATTTTTAACGACGGAAACATTGACGGCTTGTAAATGTTCCTTCGGACCGATTCCCGATAACAATAGCAATTGAGGAGAATTTACGGCTCCGCCAGAGATAATGATCTCACGTGAAGCTCGTGCTATGTGAAATTTACCATTCTGCAAGAAAGATAGATCTAATTTGATCAACAATCTAATTTATAAAACATTATTATGAGGAATATTCTCCTCACTTGATAGTATTGGACTCCGACAGCCTTGAGATTTTCAACGATGACCTTGGTGACAGTAGCGTTAAGAGCGATATGAAGATTACGTCGATTGCGCATAGGACGTAGAAAAGCATCGGAACTGCTTACTCTAACTCCATCTTTGCTGGCCATCTGAGCTACAGTGAATCCCGTTGATTGAGCACCGTTGTTATCCTCTGTAATCGGATATCCTCTCTCTGCAGCCGCACTCAAAATATCGCGAGTAATTTCGGGTTGCCAGGGGAATCTTTCAATCGTCCAAAGGCCATCGGCGGAATGGTATTCGCTGCCGACTCGATTGATTTCTGTATTATTCTCCGAGCACATAAAGTATGGCAATACCTAAGAAAATATGAGAAAGTGTATCGTGAGTATTCGGCCTGGGAGATTATTGTTACGTGGATTACTCTCGCACGGTTCTCGACGTCGTCGATTATGAAACGTTTCTCTTGTTAATAATAACTCTTCTTTCTTTCTCTTTGGATTTTCCTCTACGAGTTTATAAAAGTAGTAATGTTAACATGTAAGTCTTGGACAATTTAACACTTAAGATTCTTTTTTAAGATTTCTTTTGTCCGAAACACAATCGTCGTATATAATTATATTGATGTACTTTAAAATATTCCTTGAAAAACGTATTCTATTCCTTTTTATTATCAAAGAGTAAGGAATGTAAGATGTTACCAGTATCGTTTGGCGGAAACAAGCAACTAATTAACTTGTTAACAAGGAGAACGAATTAAATCGATTCACAACAAGAAAGACTTCATTTCTTTTCTGACAAAAGAATAAATAAATCATTTGTTTTCCACTCTAATTAAAAAAAAAAAGTTGGATTTCCTAATTTTTCATTTCACAATGAATTAATTTATCCAAAGTTTCTTCTCTACATTCTTAATCATTTTATTTTTAATCAAAATAAATATCGTATGACCATGTTCACCGATTAAAAATATTCCCCAGTTAACAGGTTAACGAGATTTAACAGAAGTAGGTATGCATCGATACCTCTTGCCAAGTCCAACCAACATTTCCCATGGCAGCCCAGTTATCATAATCCTTTGCGTGTCCACGAATATACATCATGCCGTTATGCGCAGAATTTCCACCTAGATTTTTACCACGAGGCCAATTGCAAGATCCACCACTCGATAAACAAGCATACCTCTCATTAGTAGTTTGATATTTCCAATCAATATCGGTACCTATCAATAAGAATGTTTAATCCATAAATAAATATAAGTTAAATCGAACGAGTATACAACTTGTCATAAGAAACTTAAATTAACATACTTATTACGTTTATTACGTTTTAGTATTTATATTATGAGATTCTATTTCTTCTATGTTTTTTTGTTTTTTTTTTTTTTTAATACTCTATAAATATGCAGCCTTTCACTTCTAAATATCTGGTCACGTTACCGAGTTAATTAAGATTTCCTGTTGAAACTTACCGAGAAACATCGCTACCATACTCGGAACGTTAGCACCTGGTGGCTCGTCAGGACCTGCTTCGAGAAGTAAAACTTTCCACTCGGGTATGTCGCTCAATCTAGAAGCAACTACGGCACCAGCCGATCCACCTAGCATAAAGAATAATTAGATATTCAATCGATTTAATTTTTTAAAAGCATCTCTCTTAAATCATCAGGATTCTGTATACGATATAAAACTTTGTATATCTCCATATATCGATTACATTAGATCGACCAATAAATAATGTCAGAATTTTCGATAAAATATACTAGTGCTATTTATTTAAATATAGAATATTAAAAATTCTAAAATTCCAAAATAAATTGGTTTAATCTAATTTATGCGTATCGCATTTATTGACGTATATTCGTTGATATATCAAATGCTATCAAAAGAAATTGACGTGCATTCACGTACGCGGTAAAAGTTATACAACGATGATTTAAGGCACGCGGGTAATCGTAATTAGCAGTATCATTGCACGATTGCGAAAAAATGTTTATCGAGAGTGTATTGGAAAGTGAACCATTAAGACCTTGGCCATGGTCGACTACTAGCTTCAGTAATCGTAACCTGTATATCGGTACTCGCATTGCCACACCGTTATTTGCCTTCTATGTAGATCTCCAAGTTTGTATTTCGAATTCTAAATCATTTAACAACATTAGGTAGTACTACGTATTCGGACAAAGATAGATTGAAATAATTAGTAACGAATGCATCAAAGGAACGTCTATCCGAGTATTCTGCTTCTATCTCTCTTCGTTTAGATCCCTCTCTTCCTTGTTCGGTCTCCGACTAAGAGAAGATAATTATACGGATAGGAAGGAAGAGCTAAGCAAAGGTTCGTTTTCAGAGCACTGAATTCTCTACGATTAACCGTGCGTCGCATGCTATCGCACCTTTGTGCGCACCTTGCAAACGAAATGTTAATTTAAGCTCTGCAAACCAGTCGTTGAACTCTCTTGTTCCATCCAGAAATCGGAACGCTTGTCGAGTACTTTCGAGATTTGTAAATTGCCCCTCTGGTTATCAGCCACGTCCTAGTTTCCAGTCGAGTAGCAAAGCGTTATGAGCGTTACCAGCATAGCTTATACGAAAACGTCGACGTTATCGTTCGAAAAAGAATGCTTTTTTTTTTTTTTTCAGCGATAATCCCTTCCTATCCTCTACCAAAAGAGTTTGTCATTTCTTTTTTTACATTCGTAAGTACGGGTAAACAAGAATGATTGTCTTCGCGTACACCTGTTCGGACACGTCCGTGTACGCATACAAGTTATGTGTGGCAATTAGTCGTTCAACTGACCCTGATGTCTTTTCAAGGTCGGTCGAGTACAGCATGTATTGAAACTTAAAGAGAGAGAGAGTGCGAGAGAGAGAAAGAGAGAGAGAGAGAGAGAGATAAAGAGGGAGAGAGAAAGAAAAAGAGAAGGGGAAGAGAGAGAGAGAGAGAGAGAGAGAAGATAAGAGTATAAAAGAGATAAAGAAAGAAAGAGAGTGGGGAAAGAGGAAAAGAGAAAGAGAGAGAAAGAAGAAGAAGAGAGAGAGAGAGAGAGAGAGAAATAAGAAGATTAGAGAGGGAGAGAGAGAGAGAGAAAGTGAGAAAGAGAAAGAATGGAGAGGGAGAGAGAGAGAGAGAGAGAGAAAGGAGGAAAGAGGATGGAGAGGGAAAGAGAAAAAGAGGAGGAAAGAGGATGGAGAGGGAAAGAGAAAAAGAGAAAGAAAGAAAAAAGAGTGGGAGAGAGAAAAAGAGAGGGATAAACAGGTAGAGATAGAGACAGAAAGAACCTGAAAGGGAAACTAATACAAGATACCGTCATTATATCTTTACGTTTCTTTTCGTTTCTATCCAACAAATCGAAGCCGCGACTTCGTTTCGCTTTCGGACGTAATAGCGCGGAAAATGAAGCGTGCTTCTATCGTTCCACCTACTTGAGATCGTTTTCTTTTCCACGTGTTCAATATAGGGTGTCCTAGAGGATATAATCGATAAAAATAGAGGGATAGAAGATCAGTGAAATTGGCCGTCGTCTATTCGTACGACAATACGAATCGCTCGAAGCAGGAGATCGTCGTTATTGGCCTTGCCAATTTCAACAACTTTCCCACTTTCTCTTTCTTTAAAGGGAAAAAGGGAAAGGAAGTTAATCATGTTACTTTTCTTCCACG
Source organism: Vespa velutina (assembly GCF_912470025.1). NCBI lineage: Eukaryota > Metazoa > Arthropoda > Insecta > Hymenoptera > Vespidae > Vespa > Vespa velutina. Next base: position 4,327,959 of record NC_062195.1, read on the forward strand.
ACGATGCGATATCTTGGATCTTTCTATAGGGATCCTAAAACGTTTTGAAATATCGTTAAAATAGAATAGATAGTACGATGGATATGAATGAATGTCTAAACATAGACTAAATTAATCATATAGATGAATCATATATTTGAAAAGGTGATTTTAATATATTTTTACTATTAAATATTCAAATATTTTTTCTTTAAATAAGTTTTTGTATTTTTCTTGAATATATTCAAGTTAATTTTCATTTTATTTTTCCTTGTTAGATTTTAAATATTCTGACAACGAAAATAGGATATATTCAAAATTATCATATGTAAAAAATGTCCCATTAAAATACGACAAAACGATAAAAAATTAGTGTATGTAGGAAAGTGTTTTTGAAAAAGCGTGCATTTTGACGAGATAATAAAAATGCATTCATAAGTATACAAATAGTCCATATAAGGTAGATTCGATCAAAATATCGATCTTAATAAAACTTTTTCTTATCCTTGTTTCTTCACGTACGTGTACGTTCGTTTCGAACGAAAAATCGTATACGTGAGATACGAACCGAAACGCAACTCTATCCTTTCACGCTAGCAAATTCTTAATTCATAAAGGCGATAAGGCTGGACGCGTGCTCGGTTTCTTCCTCTTGCTCGACATTTCTTCTTCCTCTGGAAACTCTCTACCTCTCTCTTTCTCGTTACCTCTCACAATCGGTATAATACGAGCGCATGCGAGGCAAGTCGAGGAAGTATGAGAGCACCAGGTGAAAACGGTTCGTGGCATGATGGCAAAAACCAGAGACTTGCATAAGCCAAGTAGTGAGTAGAATGAGCGAATAGTTATGTGCACTTACTGAAAGCTATTCAACACTCTACTACATTGTCCGACATAAACATTCCCGCGTCCACATACGTGAATACATCCTCCTCTTCTCAACCTCTAACATCTCTGATCTTCATATTGATCACACTTATGATTTTTCACCTCGCATTTTTCCACGTCTTTGCGTGTAACTTATCGATCGATTCTATCAATTTAAAATATATCTACTGGCGACATATTCTAGTTATCTACATTTTTCTCTCACTTCTCTCTCTTTCTCTCTTTCTCTCTCTCTCTCTCTCTCTCTCTTAGAACGGAACAATGACATTTAAAAGTTCCATTAAAAATTTGGATAGAAGATAATAATTCTGTTACTTCTTGTGTCACGTAAGATCAATCAACATGATACATTATTTTTCACCTTCATTCGTTTTTCTTCCTAAAAAAAGAAACTAGTTGAGTATATGAATACATGTCCTTGTAAATCTTTAGAAAAAACGAGAGAAAATTATAATATAGGTAATTAAAAATGCGTTTAATAATACCATATCATAGTCATTTCTAATAACTCGCTCGTGAATCTGTACGATTGAAGTTTTCTATGAATAGTTTCAATATTGAGAAATAATTTATCATTCTTCTTTAACAAATTCAATTTGATACATTTCTTTGTACGATTTCTAATTTTTTTTCGCGATCTAACTCCATTTACGTAAAGCTTACGGATATTTTACTATTCATGAAAGTTTTATTGATTATTAAGTATCGATTGAATACATTCACGCTTATCTCTCTCTCTCTCTCTCTCTCTCTCTCTCTCTCTCTCTCTCTCTCTTTCTTCTTTTGCTTGGTCCCACCGAAAATGTAAATTGCAGAGAGTATGTAAAATTCGGTGGCCTGTTTAAATCATGTGCCACCAACACCTCCTTCCCTGGCGCCTCTTGCGATCGAACGATCCACTAGTCGGTGTCCTAGTTCACGCACGGCCCTTCACCCTTTCCCTCACCCTTTCGTGCTAGATGCAATGGCACGTCCTCCAGCGCATCGTGCGCGTTTTGCTACCTTCGAGAATTTATATCTGTCGACCAACAGTGCACGAGCCAATAATGGAACGTGGAGTCGCGTCGCCCCTATCGAGGCACAGCTTACACAGGCCTGACCATTTTGTTCGATCGAATGGCGATTCGGGGTGCGAGAGGACTGAAAGAAAGGTGAGAAATGAGGAGAGAGAGAGAGAGAGAGAGAGAAAGTCTCATTTCGATAACAACGAGGCAAAAATTATAACGATGTTATAATCATGCTATACAATTGAATAAATCTCGGTTTATATTAATATCGTGTCTAAATAAATATCAAAAGAAATTAAGAGAGATGGGAATGGAAAGAAAGAAGATATACAAAATGATAAACCAATTGAAAAGAAAACAAAGAGAAATAGAAAAAGAAAACATTTGTTTTTCTCTAGCTAATAAACACGTATTTCGAAAAAACAATGCTTAACATTAATGGACGAATAATAATCATGTCATCGCCAACTAATGGAGCTTCTTCGACGACATTTCCAATAGATTTTGTAAACACGATAAAAATAGGCTAGAAGGGTAAAGAATAAATGATAGAAGAGGAGATATTTTTTTTATCGAGAAAACTGTGAAATCAACGAGCACGAATAATGCTGAAGACGTTTATAGATGGCTGGTGATCGTTCAGAAATATTTTCATCGAAGTCACTAATTTTCTTTTCCTCCCCCTCTCTCTCTCTCTCTCTCACATACACGCATATACACACACACACACACACACACACACATAAACACACATACGCACAAACATAGAGACATATACATACACATTCTGTTTCGTAATTTCATCTTAAACTTTTCCTCAATCGTAAGAATTTTTAAAGGACGACGTCTGAAATCTCTTTCAATTAAAAATAATACTCGGAAATTCCATTACATCAGAGGTATCATTTGTCGAAACTACGATTAAGCTCATTTCAGTGACGAATCGAGAAATGCAAGACGATACTTCCTAAATTGTTCAACAACTATATAAAAGGAAACTTAATACTGGTAAGAGAAAAAAATGGGTAGTAGTTTCGCTAGCTTCTTACTAGCGGTTGCTCTTAATTGCTCATCAAATATATCGAGTCTCTTACTTTCTCCTCTAATTAGATTATATATCCGTAAACGCTAATAAAGGATAAGATTCTACGATACCACTTTCGTATTTTGGTTATTTTCGAGTTCGAGTTTGATTACACGATCGATCGGTCGGTCATGTACGAATACCGGTACTTCCAGAAAAAAAAAAGGAGAAGGAGAGACGATCTATGTATTCAAAACGATAATAATCTGACGAACGAACGATGGCGATAATTAAGGCCGGTCGATAACGTCTTCCGCAAGTTGCGTTCATTTTCTCTCTCTCTCTCTCTCTCTCTCTCTCTCTCTCTCGTCTCTTCTCTCATTTTTTATTCATATTCGCAAGGTAGGTAATTTCACTATTGTCTATATTAACATATATCGTAAAACTCAAATTGCATGCATTCACCATATTACTGGATAATAATAACCAGAATAGGAAGTGTTTTAATTAAAAAAGGAAATTAGTTTTAATCATAAACCTGACGAAGAAGCAACTAACACTATTGGCTTTCTGCCACTGATTTATGCACTTGATTTTACAATACAATTCTAAATTTTTCTATTTTTTTATTTTACTTTTTCTTATTTCATCATCGCCATAATGATGTCGATGGTCGCGAACCGATAAATATAGCATATACATTTCGCGAAACAAAGGTAATTGTCCATGAGAATATAAACTTTTGTTACTTTTGCCTCGGATTTGAAATCACCTTAAATCACGCATCGATGCTTCCATGGAGATCGTTTGTATGCTAATGCATTTTCGAGCAACGAACTGTTACAAATTAACATTCTGTCCTTTCGAAGAGCCATAAAAATGATTACGATTGAGAAGATTAAGACGATCTCCTTTTCTGAACTGTTCACACGGACGTCTTTTTTGTTAGCTGACTTTATTGCTCAAGTGTAACATTTAATAAAGGCATATTTATCGATTCTATGTACAAACGAATCAAATCGATTACTTGCTTGTTACGAAATGGAACGATTAATCGATTATTCTTGCGTCATATATTGAAAAAAAAATTAACATTCACTAATGATAATTCGATCATGAAATTTACCTTATAGTGAATTGCGCAAACATTTTTATATGAGATACAGTTGTTTTATCAATAGTAACCTAATTTAATAAAACATAAATAAAAAGGAATATATATCTAGATTGCAACGAAAATATATTGTTCAAAAAAACCCATACGCAAGTACGATTGTTAAAACATTTGTCAACTCGAGCGTAAATATCGGTTAGCTAGGTAAATGGCCTCAATCTAATACTTTTTATTGACTTTAGTAAGAGGTAAAGCAAGATACACTTTATCATAATAATTTGTTTTTTGTCTCTTTCAATATAATAAATACTTACCTCCAACGACGATAAAATCGTAGGAATATTCCGGTGGATCAATCGATTTGACCCTTTCACAAAGGAAGGAAATATCTTGTTTAGCTCGTACGTATGTGTCCACGAGTGACATGAACATCAAAAATTGCGATCCTGGACAACTTTGTCCAAGAGTCGGCCCGAGGAACGGTTCCGCGCATTCTATTGTTACCGATACGTTGTATGACATACTGTAAATAAAGAATAGAAAAATATAACATACGACGACAACATAATCTTTTGATTTTTTGATCTTATGATCTATTGATTTTCTTTATTTCATTTTTACTTCATTCATCTTTTCTCTCTATAAAATTTTCCCTTTAAAATAAATTAATATTTAACATTAAGCTACGATTGCAAAAGAAGAAGAGGATCGATGCTCTTTATAAAGAGATTCGTGCATGCTGCAGTATTTGTGTTTCGTCAATCCTTCTTTTTTACTTCGTTCTACTGTCCATATCCGGTGCCTGTCAATCTGAGTCATGGCCATATAGAATGCAGCTCGACTAAATAGTGCGAAACTGGAGACTTTCTCACAAAACACATAATGAACTTTTCGCAGCGCATCCGAATGTATATAATATGTTGAATGTTCTCACGGGAAGACTCAACGAATGATATCACATTTTCCATGTCTGATTATTCCAACAAAAATAAATAATGTGCGAATATATTTATTTGCAACGTTACGTGTATATATATATATATATATTTTTTTTTTTATATAACATATAAAATATATATATTTTTTCTTTGTGTTATTTTATATCGAAAAATAAATAAAAAATAATAACATCAAAATAAATGATAGATATTCAACGTTGAGTACATTATTGAATAATCGAACTAATTAAATGTAAGTAAATCTAATCGATATGATCATCCTTCAATTGATATATATATATAAGGAAAAAAAAAAAAAATAAAATAACAAAAAATAAAAGCGGAAAATAATAAAATAAAATATTAAAGCGAGATATAGAATATTTATCGAATGAGGATAAATTTGTGCAATCTTATCAATTTTATTTTTATATAGATAACTTACAAAAATATCTTTGAAGATTATTATTTTAGAAAAATTAAATTATATTCTTAACAATCTTATTTTATTAAAAATACATCATATCGATTAAAGATAAAGATATATCATATAAGAAACAAAAATGGTAATTTGTAAGGAACAGGAAAAAGGTAAAGCTGCGATTACTATGATGAATTAAGTTTTTACAACATAATTGGAAGTTTGTTATTTACAGTGAATAGCACGTGCCGATACGTACGATATTATCGAGGAATGGATTATAGAAACAAAACAAGTACGTACAAAACAAGTACGTACAAAACAAGTACGTACAAAACAAATATATATTAATGATTAAATTTTAAATAAATAAAATACAAACGAATATTATAATCTTTTAATATTAAAAAAAAAAAAAAAATATATATATATATATATACGTGCATATTCGTGCAAAGGAAACTTTTTTATACAACTCGATTACTTTCTTTTCTTTGTAATATCGCAATTAATGTTGTATGACAACGAGAAAATTATTAAAATATGTGACTTACTTACACTGACCTTTATTCAGGAAATAGTATCAAGCTACTATATTGTACTGTATTAGAAATAACCGGCGCGTGACACTTGTTAATATCGCGTAGACTATAAATCGATTCAAGCTAAGAACGGTAAACGCACTGAACGTTAACTGTAGAACCTCTCACTGCAGAACGCTACTTTATATTCGTCTCCCACTTCGTTGTTGATTCCCCTACGAAGGCACCTAATGAAATAACTATGTATTAGTATATGTAGATGGGTCATCATGATTAGTACTATTTTATTATCTTTGGGGTATTTTCACTTAACGCTATATTTTACGCTTATACTTTACAAGGTCAAGTATATTGAACGTTCTTATAAATGAGAAATCAATATATAAAAAATTTCCGATTTTATTAGACGTAGTAATATAATAGTAATTCTTCAAAAATAGAATTGATTCTGACGAAAACGAAATAAATTTAATTATTTATATATAATTTATCTGAATTAAACAAAAAGAAATATGTATATATATATATATATATATATATATATATATATATATATATATATGTATATATGTATATGTATATATATACATATTATTTAATATGGCAACAAGGAACCAGTTCTTGTAAAATGTATTAAAATAAAAAATCAAAATAGTTCGCAATCTTGTTCTTTGATATCATTACGATTGTTCTATTGACAATAATAATAAAATTTAAAGAGAAAAAAAAAACGACAATAAAAGTTTCGCATATTTAGCTTAATCCGTATCTTCTTCCGTTAAATGATGTAAAAATTGTGGAAAGCTTACGCTTCTCTGATAAACGATAATTATTTTTAATTTATCGACTTCTTGGGTATCCATTTCTTTTGTTTATTATCTTTTCCTTATTAGCTTTTGTTTATTATTATCTCTCTATCTTATATTATCACCTCTCATTCAAGTGCAATAATGCATAAACGCAAGTAATAAATTTTATTGATACTTATATGTGCGTATACGTAATGTTTATAGGTGTAAGACATAAATACATAGATATAGTTAATATGTATAGTGTGCGTAAACGCAATGGAGCATGTACGAACAAATCTCGTACATCCTTATAGGTTCGTTTATGCACGTCCTTATACGCTTACGATTTACACGAGTGGCGTTTCGCATATCAACGATGCGTAACACGGTATAACTATGAAAATGGCTATTATCGAAAATTAGTATTGCCATTTCGAGTTAAACAAGGATGATTATTATTATTACATCACGATTATCGTTAACGATCGTACCATTCTGTCCGCTGATTCCCTCTACTTGCACGCTTACTGGTGAAAATTTGACACGTTTGACATAAAATCGATATATCGAAAATTTCTATATAATTAAGATTGGTCATTCTACGGTATTTTATGGCATGAAATCGATCGATAATCATTGTTTACGTGACTTTCTGGATCGTCATACTGGCTCTCTTTCTCTCTCTCTCTCTCTCTCTCTCTCTCTCTCTATCTATCTCTATCTCCATCTCTCTCTCCCTCCCTCCCTCCTCCTTCCCTCTCTCTCTCTCTCTCTCTCTCTCTCCCTCTATTCCTATCTCTATTTCTATCTCTATCTCTGTTTCTGTCTGTCTATCGGTTTCCCTCTCTCTCTCTCTCTCTCTTTCTCTCTCTTTGTCCTTATCTCTGTCCTTATCTCTATCTTTTTCTCTTTCTTTTTTGCACCTTTCTACTTTCTAATTTATATCTAATCCGGAAAATGTTTTCAATAACAATTCATGAAGTTTTTGTACATACATCTGTGAACGAAAAAAAAGTACATGATAGGAGTACTTCTCTATTCGATCAAATTTTTGTTATGCTTCTTATATTATCCCTTTGCGAAGGTTTATTTTACAATGAAAAATATCAATAGATATAAATATTATTGGTATAAATTGATATTTTTTCGTTGTAGAATATTATTAGATGGATAATGATAATATAATATATAGAAAGGGAAATTTGATTGAATAGAAATGGAACCTCGATTATATATTATTTCTGTCCACAACTGTATGTATACGATATTATTCAATATGTTTATTTAATGATACATTAAGTGAAAAAATTATAGCTGGTTTACCTTTTTAAAGTTTTCCGCAATTTCTAGTTAAACCGCAATTGCTTATCTTCCATTTGCTTCCAATCAAACGTATTTATATAATGAATGCTTATATTTTTGTCGTAGTATTACTTGCTTCACTTTAACGCTTGTATTAACATCTATAATATCTTTTTCGTATCAAAAAATATATGAAAGAACCAATTCGAAAGTTGGTAGCGATAAAATGGTGATTGCGTAAGGTTTCCCTTCTTTCTCTCTCTCTCTCTCTCTCTCTCTCTCTCTCTCTCTCTTTCTCTCTTCCTTTTTTTCATTTCCCTAACGATTTCGAAGAAACCTTGAAATTTTGTTTCACGCGTTCCTTGTGGCAAATTCGCATTGTTCGAACCCACGTTGCGTATAGTCGTTGGAACAAAAATCATATTTCGCGGGAAACGTTGCAACGCTCGACAATAGAACTTCCGGCTTTTTTCCGGTTGTCACAACTGCTATGCCGTGCTGGCAAAGGTCTTCGATAAATTCTGGCTTATACGTCCAACGAGAGAAGCAGTAGTAGTGTAGTTGTATACGCCTGCGTACAGTCAAAATACACTAGGGTATAACATAGGAGAAAGAGAGAAAGACAAAGAGAAAGGGAGAAACGAAAATAGAGATGCGGAAGGTTTCAAAAAGAAGGAGAAAGCAACAAAAGATGAAAAAGAAAAACAGAGCCACTTTCATTACTGTCACTGTTATAATCGTTGACTACGGCAGTACTTGTAATAAGATTTATTTTATTAAATAAAGTGCAAAATAATGAGATACTATAAAAGATTTATCTGAATATCATTAACGAATGATAAATATAAGATAAAAAAATTCGTGGACCATTATCTCTATAATAGAGTACCCAATTATCGCTATTATTTAAATTATCAACCGATGGTAATTTCATGGAATTCAAATTTCAATGATATTTAAATTCTTTAGAAAATATGTTTTTACACGATGAATAACATACCTCGATGGATATGTATGGATACATTTTAAAAAAATTTTTTTAAATTATTTGTAAATTTATTAGACAATAAAGATGTAAAAAATTTTTATAGTTTTATTTTTTATAATACACAAAATATAAATTTAATCTCTCTCTCTCTTTCTCTCTCTCTCTCTCTTTTTCTCTCTCTCTCTCTCTCTCTCTCTCTCTCTTTCTGTTTTGTCTCTCGCGTAGTACGCGTAAAATAAAAAAGAAGATTTAAGTATAATCTTATAAAATTGCTCTCATTTTTTTAACTTAATCTTCCTATTTCCCGATTATCATCATAAAGTTCTTTCATTGAAAGCTACCAGTGGCATATAGCGAAAATGCAGAAACTCGAAAGAAGTTACTACTATCTTCGCAAAGTAGCAAGTAAAGTTTCTCTTTTAACGCGTAATACACCATAGAAACGTTAAAGTATGCCGTTGAAAGATGCCAATTAAAGGATCAAAATAGCTTCACGAACTCCCTCTTTAGTGTTCGTCATAATTTTTTTAAAATCGATAAGATCGTTTCCGTGCAATATTCTTTCCTAATTTTTAATTAACGAAACTTTTCGCATTACGTTTGCACAATATACTCTATGCACATATTCTGCGTAGCATACTAACTTGTTTACTTGTTGCTACAAAGAGAAAACTCTATGTATTTGCGAGAAAAAAAAAGAACCAAGTAAATATGAAAAATTTAAAGGAAAATAGCAAAAGATTGGAATTAAAGAGAATTCCGACATATTTAAATAAGATAGAACGAAATAAATAAAATATAAGATATCTGTCATGTTCCGTCACATTCTTCCACAAAAAACGACAACATGACTCTTAGAATTGAATTACAGGCTAATAAAACCCATCATTCTATTTTTCAGATATTTACAAAAAAAAAAAAAATAAAAAATAAGAAAATAAATAAGTATCATGAAATCGTTGTTTAACAGAAAACATTGAAAAATAAAGATTCGTGTTCTTATTAAATAAAATAGAAGAGAAGATTTAATAATGTTCAATGAAAAATTTAATTCCACATTCGCAAAAATAATTGCGGAAGATGCAAGTATATCGTAGTATCAAAAGGGCTTACCAAACTTGGATCGATCTCTATAAGACTTTTCCATCCTGAAAAGGTACTTTATTTTATCATCACATCATTTAATTTTGTTCAATTCGTATTGAATTGAAGAAAATAGATACGAAAGAAAGGAAACGATACATGAATCGCTTCTAGATGTCAATATAACAACTTCAATCAATACAACATTTGAAGAATTTGAACTTCTCACTAATCAATAAAAATTTGATATCACAAAACTTTCCTTATTTCATATTCTATTATCTCTGTAATTAGAATATAAGTAATTAAGATATTATTTATATTAATTCAATTAAATTATAAAAGATAAAAGCGATATGAGATTTTTTTTATGTCTATATATATAGATGAGACACAATTTTGTTTCATATTCAAATTTCAGATTTGAATTTAATATGACTATTTTACAAATAGAAAATCATAAAAGCCTTAACCATAAAAAGGAAAGTTATATTTAGGAAATCAAACAGTCGGTTAAAATATCAGATATTTGCAGTAGCTATTTCTAAAGTGCTTCGTATCCCTTTCGTCTTTTTCATCTGGCTCTCTCTAAGGCCACAAAAGTAATAACGTTAACAAGACTACCGGTATACCTCTGAGCTATAGATATCCGAAAATATCTTCCTGAGAAAGTAATACTTTTTACAAGAAATTCTAGATTGCGTTTACAAATGGATTATATCTCTTTTTTTTTTTTTTCTTCTTTTTTTTTATTTTTGAAGATTTATCTCATCGCAATAAGAGTGAGGTATTAATACTTAATAAAAATTATAACGATAATAAGAAAAAAATCTATTGTATTTATTTAAACAGAACCATTTCCAATATCCCGTTATTTTTATTCATGATTTTTTCACAAGATCCTTTTTCATTGGTGACTATCTTTCGCCGAAGATTACCAATCCGCTCACTATGAGTAACATATTTCTTCCAAAGGTATTTCCGTAGATTTTTTTCTCAAGCTTATCTGCCTAATCATGGAGAAACAAAGGATATATCAATATTTTCCACGAAACGATACTTCTCTCTACGTTTCTATTCGAATAATAATAATCTTTAACACGAGCCATGATGAACAATGATGGAAAGAACGTATCGAAAACCAAACAAATTATCTATCTCGTGATGCGAGAAGAAAAAGAAATACGCGTTTTAATTATCTGTTTGATGCATACTCGTCAGATATAATTTGTCCTAGCGAATATAGTAACAATTCAATCAATGAACTCTTCGATTTTATCGATAAAACTTATCATTCTTTTTCGTTTCTTTTTTATTAAAAAAACATTACGATATCACACACGTAATTTATAGTTAAAATTTCCGATAATAAATATTTTCTATAATTTAAAATCATCTTAACGTGCCAAAAATAAGCATCGACGGGAATAGAAAAAACGATCTATTGTTTTTACATCACTCTTGACGTTTACGCTTACGATAATGGAAAAAATCATACGATAACATCAATGAATACATATAACATACATATTTCACAATTCACGATATTCGAGTCATTCTTCTTTCTTCGTAGCTCTTGTCTTTTGTCAGTCGCTATAATGATTATTCATCTACAAGATAGAAAAGAAGATCCGTTGTTTTGTACCATCAGGATTACCTTCTCCGTAAAATCTTACGATAATCTTGGATGCGTTCGACAACATGAAAGATAAGCATCGACGTCTTGTACATAGATGTTGGTTCTGCATATTCCGGTTCGATGATTACGCGATAGTTTTACGATCGTGACTAACGCTTAGACAAGCGGATAGGCATTCTCCATTATCGCGCTTCGAAGATTCGTCCAAGTTTGAAAGTCGCCGAGCTAACATGAACGATGATACACCCGAGATAAACATTGAATATTTTACTATCCACTTTGGGTTTCAGCATCGACCATATTCTTTTTTTATTTTTTATATCTCATCCTCTTGGGGGATTAACTTCATTTCATCTGAGAATCAGAATGTCGTTACTTCAGATATATCCGTGGATGTGCATATGTACACACATATAGGTTTCTATATATTAGTATATACGAAAACGTATTCAAACGTAAATGTTTTCTATTCAATGCAATCATGCCCGATTTTATTGAGATTCCAAATAATTTTATGATGGAAGAGAATAATTAAAATATTTCATATATTAATGATCATTATTAGAAATCATTTAGCGTTATATTTGTTTAATCACATTTTCTTTTTTTTTTTTTTTTTGGAAATAAAAGATTTCTTTATACTATTCTAACTATCGAAATATAAAATAACTACGTAGATAGGTAGATGATCTACATTAAGATCGACATAGTAAATTTTATCTACGATAGAGTATAAGACCTACCGAGCAGTAGGATACCATGAAGTAATTACAAAAGACGGACTCGCCTTTGTAACTTCAATAATTATCAGTCTCTCAGTAAATGAAGAAGTAATCTTGTACTATGCTTGTGAACGTATATAACGTTGTTTTCATCGAGTAACGGCAACTTGTAAAGAATCGAATTTATTATTATCCGATATTATTATTATTATTATTATTATTATTATTATTATTATTATTATTATTATTATTATTATTATTATTATTATTTAATTCACATTAGAATCCAGCAAGTGAATTGACATCGAACAATAAAATTTTATTTATGAAACTTTTTAGAATGTCATTAATCTTTAAATTGAAAACAATATAAAATATATTTTTTATCGCGAAAGGCATAGAGTTAATATTTAAAACTAATTTATGATAGTGCATTATGATATATTGATTAGCAACTCGAATCAAACTAAACGATCAAGTTGAAACCTTATAAATGAGCATCATTAATAAATAAAGACATTAAAGCATCCATCAAATATAAAAAATTGATGTCGCAATTTTAAAACAAAAGTTTCTCCTTGAACGAAATCGCGCTTGATTTTATTTCTTGAGATGGAGAAATAAAACAGAGATACTTATATAGAACGTAAAAAGTAGTAAAATTGTTTAATCATCGCTACTCGAAGGAAAGTACAAACAAGATCATATAATTCTATAAAAACGTGCGTGCGAGCTAATTTTTATCTCGTCTCGTTTGTTCGTTTCTTGTTCGTGATTTACGAAGGGAAAAGTAAATTATAGTGTAAGGATGGTAAAAAAGAAATTCACGTAAGAGAACAAACTTTTTTCTTCATTTATCGAATTAATTGAAAATATTACAACTTTCACATTTCGGAGTAATCATTTAAAATATGATAAATTTGCGATAGGACCATTTCACAGAATTCGATTTTTCAACAGTGTGAATATTTCGAGCCGAACATCTTATTGCTATAATCATTAAGTGTAATTACTTAAAGAGCTACTAATTATATTTTTCCGTCAAGTACCGACACGAGATATCTTGTTATTGGTTTCTAATGATGGAATGCGAAATTCGATATATCTTTATAATCCATCTAATCCGTTAAAAAGAGTAAAGGGAAAAAGGTGAAAATAGGGAGTAGCAAAGGAAATATGATTCGAATCTTTCAAGTCTTAAGGATAGTAGAAGGTCGAAGGAGAAGATAAGAGTTCGATGTAGTAAAGGTATTGGCACGTTGGTTTATTAGTCTACGATGCGAAGCTCGATCTTCGAGATCTTTGCTAGAGCTGAGATCGCGGCACGCCTCGATCGTATTTTCCACGATGCGCCAATGCTTTTTCCAAGGCACGTTACCGACATTAAACCAAGTTTGTCGTCGTCGTCGTCGTCGTCGTCGTCGTTGTCGTCGTCGTCGGTCTCGTTCTATTCCAACGAAGCCACTAGAAATAGCTTCCCTTCCGACTTTTCATTTCCCTTTTATCGAACGCATAACCTACTATGCGGAACATGGAACTAATGCCCGCTCGTTAAGTGCGCTTCTATGCGTCTTGGAAAAATGGAAATAACGTACGTTCGACTCTAAATCAACTCTTTTCTATCTTGCGGTTTTTTTAACTTATCGCTTTGATCAACAAGTTTTCTATCGTAAATAAGATGATAATTTTTATTATATTGAAAAGACGAATGCAATCACGATAAATACATATTATTATAGCTTAAACGAAAGATAATTCGAAAACGTGACTAACACGATTATTTAATGATTATTTAATGATGTGTAAACTATGGAACATGACCCTTCGAGGTATCCTCATGAATTTTATTCATAAATAATAATAATAAAAGAAATACATTAATTATATATATATATATATATATATATATATATATATATATATATAATATCATCTTTATATATAGTTACATAATTGAAATTATGTTTTGAATCAAGTATAATTTTTGTATAAATAGTTAAACCTTTACGAATAGATAATCACAATGTAAATCACAATAAACTATAATTTTCAATTATAAGTCTGATTTCTTATTCTCTTTTCAATTTTGAACATCGCATTGATGAATCTTCGAATGTTTATTCGAAGATTTAATTTGTCACGGATCTGTGTAAAAAAAAAAAAAGTAAATCATTAGATCGCGATATGATATTTAGCATAAAAAAAATATTTCATCGGGGAACGATAACGTTTCTAGAATCGCGTGCGAACAATTTACGAAGGAAATAATATAGTCATATCGTGTCAAGAGCGAAAACGAGAGCGAAAAGTGAACATTGTGAAATATTATTCCCTACATTATAATTTAGTTAATAAAAGATTGTTAATAATCTTGGATCTATCGGCTGGATAAAAAGGACGTACATATTTTTCTTTTTTTTTTTAATGAAAAGAAGAAACATAAACATATTAAATCGTTTATTGTCTCAATGAAAATTAATCTTGGAAATTTTACTTGTGTAAATCTAATGCGATAGTACGCATTATTTACTATTCTGCATATATCTATCTAGTATGTTACATACGAAGAGACCCGCATCGATCCACTCTGATAGCCAATAACGAGAGAAACAATCGGCAAGGCGAACCGGTACATGCCAATTTGCTGCTGGAAGTTTGGCTGAGAGACAGAAGAAAAAAAGTAGTAGGAATAAGGGAGAGAGAAACGGGAGTTAGTTAGTTACCGTATAGTGCTTACGTTGGAAGTTCGATCTTTCAATTCGTAAACCACGATATTTGGGGAAAGCTC
Source organism: Vespa velutina (assembly GCF_912470025.1). Taxonomy (NCBI): domain Eukaryota; kingdom Metazoa; phylum Arthropoda; class Insecta; order Hymenoptera; family Vespidae; genus Vespa; species Vespa velutina. The sequence goes on from NC_062195.1 coordinate 4,343,185, forward strand.
TTTTCCTCTCTCTTATCCGCTCCTTCTCAATGTTTCATGATGGTGGTAGAAAGGAGAAGGACTATGAGAGATACACGACGACAACGACGGCAACCGAAGGCTTTGCTTAAGCCGAGCTTAAATAAGCAAACTGTCGCGTAGCTAGCTTCGAGTAACGTTTCTCCGCCCACTTCATCAACTCCGTCTCCGCTCAAAACTTTTTGGTGGCTGTACTATCCTACGACTGTCGAGCCATATTGAGTCGTAAGATGTATGGTAAATGGTCGACTTCTAACAAACCAAAGTGGAAAGGAGGAGTTGGAGAAATAGAAAAAGAGAAAAAGAAACATGAAGTTGCTTCTTTTACTCCTTTAAAGTAGAGAGATAACGAATGAGTTGCTTCATTATTATCATAATCAATAATCAAGTATTTTCATCATGAATCATTGACGATGATAATTATCGACATACACATATCTACAAGAATAACGTTAATAAGGGAGACAATAACGTTCCAGTTTTTAATATAAATGTGGAAAATTTTAATGACAATGACAATAACGATTGAAAATGTCTTAACGTTAACGTTAAACGAATATTTGATTACAGTTCCAAGTTTGTCTGTTAAGTTTCCTTTAAACTTTAATGAAATGACGTGAAACTCGTTATCGTTAATTATCGAACGTAGCAACTTTTATATTGTAGAATAGTATTTTCAATTGTTCAAGAATACTTTTTTTTTTATATTTTTCTTGACGTAAGATAGATCAATCTTTTACGAAAATTCATTTCTTTCATTTCCAAACGTTTAATATGGAAGATTAGGTGTTTTTTTTTTTTTTTTTTTTTTTTTTTTTTTTTTTTAATAGACGTAAGTATAATACTTACGTCTGTTCGAAAGGTTTATCCTGAATTCAACATAAGTCTTACACAATTGTGTTTTGACACTTGAGCTCCATTGTTCTGGATATCCTACATAAACAAAAAGACGGAAAGAGATGAACAATAATCGCAAAAATATCGTGGAACTCCAGCTAGCAAGAATCGATCTAATAATTCTATCTTGCCGAAGGGGGATCGAAGAAGAGCTTTCGGACGACATCGTTTGGCAATTGTGGTAGACGTGTTTCCGTGAAACCGGAAGCTTGGCCCCTGCGGTAAGATTTGTACGATACTACGCTATAGTCTCGGGCTCTAAGTGTACTTCCTTGTATACCGTGGGGCTTCGCTATGACCTTAACGGTTCCTCCTCTATATAATTTTTTTATTTATATTCGTTAGATTTACTCTTTGTTTTTTCTCAATTTTTAAACTTCACGTAGGATTAAATAATCAAAACCTATATGACATATGCGACATATGCATATATTTCTCATAAATTCTTTCTAGTAATATTCATCTAAACAGTCAAAAAGAGATTACGCGTAAATAACGCAAGAATTTCTTTATAAAAAGAGATTTTTCTTGAAGAAAAAATATAAAGAAGTCAGAAAGACGGATGACATAAAGATTAGATCGTGAAGGAATGCAAAGAGAGAGAGAGAGAGAGAGAGAGAGAGAGAGAGAGAGAGAGAAAACTATACGTCGACGGGTTGAGAATTTAAGCGGTACAACGTTACGAAAAACTTCCTTTTCATGAAAATATTATCTTTGCAAACCTTGTCAGACTTAACGACTTAGACGCAAATTTTAAGGATCCATACTGTAACGGAAATCCAAGGAAGCTTTGTTCCATTGTATTTCCAACCGAAATATTTAGATTGCAGTAAGCGCCATTCTTAAAAGACAAAAATCAATGACTCTTTATATTTAAAAGAAAAGGAAAAGCGCGATAGATTAAAAGATGACACAAGTAATATAAATTTTCTAATGACTTTTTAACAATAATTTTGTATTACTTTTAAGTCGAATCTTTTAATTCAACTGAAATTATTCAAAGAGAATGAATGGACCGATTGAAAAAAAAAAGAAAAAATTATTAATAAAACAGAAAGAAAGAGATAATAAAAGGAATAGGATAATACGAAGAAAAGGGCCCTTTCATCGCTTTATTAATTTCTTTACTGCTTGAAGGGATACGAATACGATTGAGCCCGACTATGTGATCGGTGAAAAGTCGAAACGAAACGACGGCCCGTCGTCACGACTTGAAATTCTTTAATGACGGAAGAAGAGAATTACGCGCTCCATATTCTTTAATGTGGGTTAACGAGCGTAGGAGACTGAGTTTTCGGTATCTTCAGTTTGGATCTGAAAAGTCTGGAAGTGGGGTCCAAGAGTAAAAGTTATGGTCTCCTAGGGATCTCTTTCGTGGATTTTCAGGATCAACGATGTACGGTTCGTGGAACTCCTCTTGCCAAGCTGCTACTCGGCATCGCTTTAAGCTCCAACGAAAATCGTCTAGTTTGCCCGAGAAAGAAATCCTCTATCTTCGTTCTCAAGCAAGATCAATCCTTGATAATAGCCGTACTGGCCTTCTCTGAAAACATTTTAATTTATACGATAGAGGAATTTAAATCAAAAAAGAAAAAGAAAAATTGTAGAAAAATTTCGTCGAAAAAAGAAATTTGATTCATCTTGAAATTCATTGCGATAACGTGAATACTATTAAATGAATTCTTTTGACTTGAAGGAAAAGAATAATCGGTGCGATGGCATTCATGCAATTTGATTGATACAGATTGTCGAGTTTTAAACATAAAATAAAATACGTCTTGTAAATTTATTCATATTTGTTGCGATATCAATAATGAAGAATGATAATTGTTAAAAGAACATATCATATAGAAATAGATAATAGTTTGTATCTTTGTTTATGACGGGTGATTCGTATCTTTTTGCAAAACTAATTCGATTAGTCATTCCCAATTAACAATACACAACTCGTTAAATGGTACATATTTCAATTCTATGGTTTTCCAAGAATTCTCTTGCCATTTTTCGAGTTTAATTATTTTTTAACACAAAACTGTTCATTAATGTTTTATTGAAAAATGAATACTATCAATATTTGTCTGCGTGTTATTTGATACTATTTCGTTAAAATCATTTTATACATTTACTCTATCACCAGACAGTGTTAAACGTTTATAGAAGAGAATCAAAAATATCAACTGGACTAAAATATTTACGGAACACTTAATATTAAATTTCTACGAAATGTATAAAAAATGTATACAAATACGTGATAGTCATACTCTACATTTTTAACGAAAGTAATTCTACGAAAAATCTAATTCAAGTTAATACGAGTTATTCGATATAATTTTGTAAAGTATTTTGAGTGACTCGACCAGTCAAATTCAGAAGATGCATGTGAACGGAGACTCTCAAAGAGGTTTCGAGCGAATGGTGCTAAATTTACGATAACTCGGAACATGCAATTACCGTCCGAGTGGATCTCGACTCGATTCGTCCTCTATTTCCCTTTCTCTACTACCCCCTTCCCTTCCTATCCTTTCTCTCATCGTGTCTGCTTGCCTACCTCACTTGACAGTAAAATGTACCAAGCACTTCACTTGCCAAGCTCTTTGGTAGAAGGTTCGAATTGAAATTCGTGAACGCAACTTCTGTCTCTCTTTCCCTGCTCTCTCCCCTCCCTCCCCCACTCTCTCTGTTTCTCCCTCTCTCTCTCTCTCTGTTTCTCCCTCTCTCTCTCTCTCTCTCCCTCTCTCTCTCTCTCTCTCTCTCTCTCTCTCTCTCTCTCTCTCTCTCTCTCTTTGCCCTGTTCGTATTTTTTGCATTGACGATGACGCCAATTACAGCTGACGTAATCAACCGACTGAAAGTAATTATTGACTTTTTATTTGTTCATTGCATTTGTTTCATTCATAAACTTGAAATAACTCTTTCATATGGAATCTATATCTTATCTACCTATTAAAAGAATTTAAATAAATCACGCATTCTACATATCCAACAGACTTAACATAATGTGGTTATGTAAAATTCTTCCGTGTCAGTGATTTTTGAAACAATTCTTAAAGCTTACGCACTTTAATATCTTAATTGTTATAATATTCATTTCGTTATAATTTCAATCAATTTTACAACAGCTGTATATACTTTGTATTTGACGTATCTTAATTCAATATCTCTTAATTTTTCTTATACAAACATTTTTAAAACGGAGCTACACAGTTAACAGGTTTAAAACATCGGCGTCTGAATTATTTGTAACTTCTGAAATAGAAGGTTCCTGATCAATATGACTTGGTCTCTTGGATGATCCTAGAACAGCCACAAGACGAAGGAAGATCAGGACACGAAAGGAATTTCCACCTAGCTTGACCTCGTTTGGATCTTTCCATAAAGCAAGAATGCCTCTCTCTCTCTCTCTCTCTCTCTCTCTCTCTCTCTCTCTCTCTCTCTCTCTCTCTCTCTCTCTCTTTGTCTATCTATCTGTCTCTCTGTCTCATCGTTAAGAGAACGCGCTCTGCCACTCAAATCGTATTACCTTTCTCCTACTAGCTCCTTATTTCTTGCACCTTTCACGAAAGAACACAAAAATGTCAATGACTGCGTAGCAAAAGGCATTCTTCGTTCTTAATTAGGTATATATCCGTATTTGGTCATTCTCAACTGTTTTTAAAACTACTAAAGAAGTGAAAAAGACATACGAGAGTTTGGATGAAATTACGTTGTAGGTGTTGTGTGATGTATTCTTCTTATAAATCACTCCTGCATGTTCGCGGATACAAGATACGAGAGTTATCCTTTTACCACGTCAGGATAGTTGACATGATAATTAATATATTTAACGACGAGAACAACTTTATAAATACAATCGATATATTTTATACAATTAACAGTATGTATAGTGTTTTATAACTTGCGATTGATAGATTTATGATTGTCTTGCTACCGAATCGTTAACTTGTATTTTACGATTGTTTAACATACAAGTTACATTTAATGTTAATTAAAGAATTAATATTCAAATGATTTTTCTTCTATCAATAAAGATCTCAAAGTTATTTCATTCTATGCAAGATAACTCATGAGAGTGAAATTTTGTCAATTATTTTTAAGAACTATTGGATATATCAACTTTATGTTGTTTGCTCGTATGAGAAATAATGAGAGTGAAGTTCAACTATGTACAAGTTCACTTAACAAATTTTCCCACGAGAGAATCTCTCTACAACTCTAACGACCAAATGTTTCACTGTCTTGGATAGACTCTTCTCGTTTCAAGTGTTTAACAAAGCCCGATCCATGTTTCATGATGTACGTGATTTCTTGAGACTTTCGAAAAACCCTTAAAACACTCGGTCTCTAGAAACTATTTTCCCTATCAAACTTATATTATGAATAAAAAATATCATGAATTTCAAGTCTTTAAGAAATGTTTAAATTATCACTATCTCTGTATATTTTCACAAAATATTAATGTATCTTACGTATGATGTACAAGTGTCTCATATGTACAGTCTCAAAGGGTCTTTAAATGTGGAATAAAAATAATTTTTGTATTGTCGAATTAGCGTTTCCCGTGATTACCTTTATATCTTGTATAATCAGAAAGAAATATCAATTGTTTTAAGGCCTGAAACGATTGATTTAATGTACTTAATATAAAGTTATACATATGCATGAGAGAGAGAGAGAGAGAGAGAGAGAGAGAGAGAGAGAGAGAGAGAGAGAGAGAGAAGAGAGAGACGGAATAGATTTAACCATCCGTTCGGAACAGTCGTTGTCACCATCGCTACGTAGGTACATACATAGACCGTTCTCTCCGAGCAAATGACTGGCTTCGAATTACGATGATTGGATGGCATTCGAAGCCAAAACTTAACCACAGCCGTGCAAGTACCTGATCCCGCCCATCCATAATCATGGCAGAGAGATATTCATGCGTTCCGTCGAATCCTCCGCACTTCCGACTGCAAATCTCGTTTCGTCACGTTGATGACTGTTCATCCATAATAGTTCTGTCTATAGGACAGAACACGTCAAGAGGACAAGCGGCTGCGCTCGACTTACGCACAATGTAGGCATTCATTCTACATTGTGTCTGATGCCGTACAGCTGTGGTGTACAAAGGATAAGTCTTACGTTATCGGCTTACTTCTATCTCCTCCTGTTTCTTTGTATAACATTCATATATGTATATATATATATATATATATATATATATCCATACGCACGATAAAAACCATGATGAAACTATGAAAAGTATAGAAAATGTTCTTTTTTTTTTATATCTGTATTTCATCGCATTTCTCTGAACCAAGTTTTGCGATGTCAGTACGTGCTGCTCGTGTATATTCGAGATTAAATGGCACGAAGAAAAGAGATTTTGAGTGAGCAAAGACTTTGCTCCACGCCATCTTCTTTTATAAGAAGGGAAATAACGCGAGAAAGAACGCGGAACGTAGATCCGCGAAGTAGAGCTGTTGAAAGTCTTTTTCACGTGGAAGTAGAAAAGAAAAAAAAAAAGCACAAGATAAGAAGAACGAGTAAAAGAAGAGGAAGAGAAGGGAGAAGAAGACGAATAAGGAGCACAGAAGGAACCAAATTAGGCTGTTAGGCATAGTGTAAGGGCATGAAGGAGAAAAGGGAGCGGAAGTTGAAGGTGGAGCGAGTGGATCCAGCCTTCGGAAAATGAGACTGCAAAAGCTTTTTTCGCGCTTTTGAATCTTGGACCTGATCAAAAGTCTTGCCAGCGGCAACTATGTTGGAAGGAGTCTCGTGCCGTGTTGCTCCCTTCATTCAATCTCGACCTTTCGCCTCCTTCCATTCACCCATCCATTTATCTATCCATCCTTCTATCCATCCATCCATCCATCCATCCACCCATCCACCCATCCATCCATCCATCCATCCATCCATCCATCCACCCATCCTTCTATCCTTCCATCTTTCTTTTCTTGGCGTAGATTCATCGAGCAAAGGCCTAAAAACTAGTTCGCCACGTTACGATAGGTCCCATCGATTTCAAAGTTGAATTCACAGTTGTCATCGAGAGGCGCCACTGGGTATATCCACTCGGTTATAATCAGAGCATTCGTACTCGGTGCATTCAAGATAGGAACTACTTCCGTCTTTGCCTCTTCTCTGCATCTTGGATCATTTCCACGACTTTGTCGCAACTGTCCTTTCACGTTTTCATTTTCTTCTTCGTTCAGCATTCATACAAAGAAAAAGATTTCACTGGCCAAATGATGCTCGTTATTCAAATCTAAAGTCTAAAAGAAGAATGGAGAAACGTATCAAATGCGCAAAATCTTTTCTTTTTTTTTTTTTTTTTTTCAATTTTGTCTATTACCCCTATCATTTCTCAACAGGAAAAATGTCACGTTCAAAGAAAGAATAATGCGATTGTCCAATTGGTGAAATCTTTGACAAAATGATTTCACATGAGAGAATCGATGATACGCCATGCACACTTCGTAGATCATAATTAACTTGCTCTAGATAAAAGTGACCGGAAAAAAAAGAGTTATTAACGCTCGAGTCTATCTTCTTGATAAGTCAACCCTAAGATCTTAATTAACGCAAAGTAGATATTCGACGGCATTTGTATTATCCAACTTGAGTGCGTATCACAAGGGAAGGAAGGAAGAATACTCCAAGCGAAATGAAAATCCCTTTTTACATCTCATTATCGTAGCTTTATTTCCGTATTAATAGAACAAAGAGGTAGATTGCGTAATTAAATACTGCCACGTGGTAGTTTAATTCGAAGCGTTGGAAACATTGTTTGAACTCAATTAGACTTTTCTAAATTAGAGAAACGTTGCACTTTTATCCGAAATATATGCCTACGTATATCCCATGCGTGCACATGTTCGTTTTAACGCACGAATATAAATGCAGCATGAAAGCACACACAAATCTCGTTTTCATTTAGAATACGCGAATTCAGTTAAAAAACAGCGCCGATGGCTGATGTTTCCACATGAGTTAACTCACTGTCGTACTTCTTGCTTCTCTTTTCGCGACATCACCCCAGGGATCCTCGTTTCCATGATTCCAGCAAACAATTTTCCTCCTTCTTCCGTGTCTTCTCCTTCCTCCGTGTCTCTCCTCCTTCTTTCATATTTAGAGCCAGTTCAAAACTTGAAATCAGACTTTCTGCGCGTTGGTAACGACGTACGTACCCGCGTTCTTGGTCCTTTTATCGAAAGTCCACAAGCAAGAACGGTTAACCGAGGATTCGTACTTGTTGAGCCGCTTAATAGGAGACCTTCGGGAAAGTTGGCCCAGCAATTTTTCACTCGGCTAAGTCCCCGAAACTCTATCCGATTCCAGATTGCTTGACTTGTTCGAAGTTTGTCGCAGTGGTATATCTTCTCATCCCTTTTGCTTCTTTCATCTTTCATTCCTTACCTCCAGCTTTTCTTCTAAGCGAGAATAAGTACGATATTACCGATATAACAGTCACACTTTAGTTATACTTTATATATATATATATATATATATATATATATATATATATATATATATATAAAAAAAAATAAATAAAAATAAAAAAAGACCAGAAAAAAAACAGCGATGATATGAAAAATTATCAATTATCAATTGATTTATAGAGAACGATGACAGAGTAGAAATGGATGAAGGAAAACAATGAAACTTGCCAAATTTGAAAACAACAAACATATGGTTTTCGAAGGGCCGACGGATTGCAAATTTAATCATTATGTTCAAAGCACTAACTGAAATGGTTGCTCGTAAATTGCAAATGGTGCGATCTAGTTTCTCGCAGGACCGTCCGTTCTATTTCCTCTATCTGGTCGAGTCGGTTCTTCTCGCAGGGTACACGAGCGAATTAACTTAAAAGCGGATTCGTTGCGCGATGAGTACATCGAGTGTGCAATTACGGATACTCGTGCTCATAATTGAGTTAAGAGAGTCGTCGTCGGATTATCTGTGATGATTAGTTCGCCGAAGCGCTTGCGTTTCCGCGTTCTCGTTTAAAGGGAGAAACGACTGGATAGCAGCGGCAATGGCAGAACCTTCGCTTTTCAAACTGCCGCGCAAAAAGGGCACTTCTCTCTCTCTCTCTCTCTCTTTCTCTCTCATTCTCTCTTGTATTCGCGCGCGTGCGAGTTCCACCTGATAGCGACCAACAGCACACGGAGCATGTTGAAAGCATTAGGAAGTTTCTTGCAAGCCTCGCCGGGAGAAATTAGAGGCAATCATTCTTGGCTTAACCGATGCACGATTCGAGCGGTTTTGCGGCACCTCTGCACCTTCCTAACACTCTCTGAGACACTCAAGGAACTCGTTCACTCGCATTCACGTAATAACAGACAATCTCCTTGGGTGGGATATGGATAGATCCATTACCGATATCTTTTTTCGAAACTCGAGTTTGATACTAATCACGGGATTCGCTCTCTTCTTATAGCCTCTCTTCTTATTGATCCTTTTTTGTCATAAATTCTTAGTTAGATATACAAACGTTTAAGGCGTTAACGAGATCTTATGTCTACTTAATCTTATAAGATCGATTTTATTTCTTTTTGTTTTCTTTTTCTTTTTTTTTTTTTTTTTTGTTTCCTATCTCATCGGCCATTTACCAATCTCTTAAAAGCTCATTAACCAGTAGTAACATCTCTGAAATAATTATCAACTGCAAACGACTGACGTAGTTTAATTAAAAGTTTGGTTTCGTCGCGTACTTTAAAAGTATATCGGGGAGAACAAAAGGCATAGTCATTGGCGGAGAAGCATTACCGTAATGCGCGCTGCTTCGAAACGAACGCAGTAGACGCCGGAACCGGACGAACCGGAAATAAAAGCCAGACGTTATATTACACTTAGTCGCGAAGCGGTTCGGTCGACGTGTGTAACGAAGAGGGCCTCTCAGTTACATCTGGAAACGTGGAAAGCGTAAAAGATCGCTTTCCTGTGCGAAAGTACTTTCCATTTAATCACATACTAAATCCCTACCGTTCTTCCAAGCGTCCTTTAATTGGATTAACAAATGAAATAGAGTCGGCGATTCGCTTTGAATCTTTCCGCTTCGAATGATGCTGCATTCGCTATCCGCGATAAGCTTCTTCCCTTCGATTCAAATACTTTCTTTTGGTCTTTCTTTTTATCCTTTTTAGGCACGATTGCAGAAAATTTCTTATATTCTCGATATAGAGAAAAATATAAAAAACGATTGACCACAAAACTACATAATATTTATAATATTTCGTTTTGGATTAATGACATTTTATATCAAAATTTTAATCGATGAATAAAATATTATTTGTGTCACGTTTAAAATACATCGATCGAAGGTACAAATTGTTCGTCATTGTTGTTACGTAGAGGACAACGTTCGCACGAAAACAACAACCACGCATGAATCTCGTTAACATAAGTGACTTCTCGTTTAAATGAACCGTACTACGAACCGTTGACTATTTCAACCATAAAGATGCCACGTATATATGTAGATAATAGGTATTGTGATTAACCAAGGTAAAATAAACAAGTAATGATATACAGTAACACACGATGAAATCAGTTGACATACTAATCACGTTCTATTCTTTTAATGTACCTTGGATCTTAATGACAACATTTTTAATGAAATTTTATCGATTGGTCGATTGGAAAGATTAGAATAATAATAAATATTTACTCGAAGATTACTACAAATATAAATCTTAAATGTACAAATATTAAAATGTATAACCAAATATTTGTAGAATTTTTTTTCACTGCTATTTTTAACGTAGTTTTATACTAAATTAATAGTAATAGTATATTTGAGTTCTACGAAACTTAATATCTAGCAGCTGTTACCTTTTTATACATTTATTATCTTGCCGAAGGGCTTGATTTTTAATGTAGAATTTTTCCTTTTTCCTCCCAGCTTTTTTTTCTTCCTTTCTCTTACTTTTATCAATTTCCAAAAAATTTCCAACTTTTTTCAATTATTTGCTTCGTTAATTATTCATATTTTTATCAATAAACTTATATTTTTTTGATGACGCGATAAGTTAATTGAAATCCGATTCTCAAAACGGCGTAAAATTTCACGATACTTCGTGTGAATCCGCGTGTATAACACCGTTGAAAACATGGCGATAATTGTAATCGCGCTTGAACGAATCTCTTCGTGAACGGTTATAAAAGGATCGACGAATTCTAAAGCGTTAGAAGCAAAAAGTTTTCAAAGTAGCTGCTTTCCCGACGAAGTGGTTGCTTACTCGCAGCATACGCTCGTTTCAATTAGTACGTTCGCATAGTTACGAACGAATCACTACCTAACACATTCGTGTGGATTGGCACTGCACTGTGGTACTATGTTCTGTACGTTAGTGCAAAGAAGCAATCAACACGTCGTTCGTGTGGTTGGTTTCATAGCTTCAGGCTACGAATCATGTATTCCTTCATCTCGCTTTAAACTTGGTTTATGGTCGCATTGAACACGAATTAAAAATACAGCTATTTTAGGACCATTAATAAAAATTCATGTATTCGCACGTTATTCGTCGAATAATTTCAAATCGATTGGTACGAATGTTTCTTATAAAAGATTTATCGAAGGTACGTAGATACGTAACTTGAAATAGCGCATCATATACGTAACCTTGTCATTTTCCATCCTTATCACATTTTACTTTATCCAAGCAATCTTAGAACTTGTCAAAAGCATATTGTATTATATAACCATGTACGAAGATAAAAAGGAATGGGCTAAGGAATGTGGTAGAGACCGACTTCGATCGTACGTACGCGTTCCTGCAACTAAATCAGACGAGGAGAGAAGCCAAAGAGATGGATGGGATAGACGAAGAAAGAAAGAACGAAAAGGACAGACGCTACTGGGATAGAGAAGGAAGAATGTGAGTGAGAAAGAGGAAGAGGAAGAGAAAGAGAAAGAGAGAGAAAGACAGAAAAGGAGAAAGGTAAAGGGTGAGAGGGATTCGTAGTCAACGCCGTGATATATTGGTAGGTATAAACGCCGCGGTATTAAGCTAGATAACAAATTATCGTGCAGCCACATCGGGGTGCATTGCACACGCTCTCAAACCAACGATTCTATGTACATTCTATATGCAACACGCGCGTACGAAATGCATTTCTCTCTCTCTCTCTCTTTCTCTCTCTCTCTCTCTTTCTCTCTCTCTTTCGCTCTCTCTTTCGCTCTCTGTCTCTCTCTCTCTCTCTCTCTCTCTCCTTCTCTCTCTGTCTTTATGTCGACTGTATCTGAGTGAAGAAACGCAAGGAGCTCTTTTCGAAAATGACGCTGACTCGAAGAATATATTCCTAAGGAGATCGCGAAGACGTGCCTGTTGGTTATTTAAAGAACGTAAGATTAAGAAAATGGTTTGTGGTTTTTGATATATGACTAACTTGAAAGTGAGAAAGAGAGAGAAAACTAGATATTAGTATTTCTTCGTAAACGAGTAAGCAAACAATTACAATGAATTGTCAATTGAAAACGATACGATGTAGATTAACATTACTAGTTTCGACGATACGTTTGCGTGTGTATTTGGCATCATTGTCGACTGATACAGTGATGGTATTAGTAGTATCAAGAGAATGCAGCGTTAGCTATTGAAAGCCTCCGAGCTATCGAATAATGTATACGTCGAACGAACGAGATATCTACTATTGGTATAGTAAAGCCCGAAGGCCCATAGAACTGGAATAAAATATCGTATTTCGTTTCTTACATCAAGTTGTACTATCTACACAAAAATAAACGCGATAAATGAACGATCACAATTCCGAAAGGATATTAAAAAATTAATGTTCTACATTCAATATAATACTGTTCAATAATCTCAAATGTTATATGCTGTATCTATGTTCAAAATACCTATGACGTATCGATAGGTGTTAATGACAGGTTGCTTGTCGATGATATGTACGTATCGATCCATTAATCGATCGATAAGAGCTCCTCTCGATCGTGGAAATTTTTTCCGAGAAAGTACTTGGATCGACTATTCCAATGAGCGATTTTTCAGTGGAGATATTCAGATCTAATGAATACGTAGAATGTAGATACACGTATGATACGTTGATATGCATATTGGTAACGAATATTGGACATACGAGAGCCGTACGAGAGATGTCCACTCGTCAGTGACAAATTCTTATCTACGAAACGAATCGTGACATTATCTTCGTCGATGGAATTAATTATTCGAAAACGTTGGATAGTCAATTATTCACTATTGTAATTAATATGGTTTATGGACGTTTCTAGAACACGAGATCAAACATTGCCGTTTACATATGTACCATACAATACCATGGAGGTGTAAAGTTACCAATAATATCTGAATACTATTAATACCAATATAGGTAATATTTCCTTTATGCGAGATAATTTAAATGACGCAATAGAGAATAAGGAAGGAATCATTGAAGCTTTCTTATCTCGCTAATGAACAAATCGAAATAATAATAAATAAATTTATCTCGTAAGAATTTCCTCGTAAGGATTTCAAAGAATATCATTAAACAAAAGTTTTTCAAGACTTAAATCATCGATCGTTCACCTGATTTCATTTCTCGTTCTTCCTACATATCTTGCTATAAAACAAAATGATCACTTTATAGATTCACTTCGGTGTCTTTTAAAATTTCGTTACGCATATGCGAACAACTCGGTAGTACGTGCCAAAATGGTAAAAGCGAATTCCTCGTCAAAAAGTATCGCGATATCGAGCGGCAAGTCAAGTTAACGCGATTTGACTGTTATCACTCGACCATAATACTGGAATAAAACTTTTCAACGATTCAACTGCTCGATGAACTCGATTGATCTCGCGCGTTGATTGAATTTGATACTTTTTTTCACTTATTTTTCACAAAAAGCGGAAGCCGACGGTTCGTGCTATGACGCGTATCCTCAACTTCGTTTCGATATTTTGTCGGTTTTTTCTATACCCATCCTTTAACCGCTTGTTTTTAGAACTTTTATACTATCGATATGTTTTCTAAGCACGAACGCAGTTTATTAAATGTAAAAACGAAAGAGATATCGGTACGAGAAAAATAATACAATTATAAACGAGTTTCATAATTGTTTTTATAAAATCTCTTTAATATCTGTTCGAAAACAATCAAAGTAGATCCGAATTATGATAAAAATCAACGAGTGTTATTCGTTGGATATGGGATTAAAATCGATAATATCTGCACACTAGTTAGTATAGTACAACATGTAGTATGGGTAAAAATGAAAGTACTTCGTTGATGATAGACCAGAGTACGCGCGAACCTATCTCGTTCGGTACAGACCGAACATTTACTAGTTACGTGACACTACTGACTGGTGTGACAAGCAAATACCAATACATCCATGGCCGTGGAACATAGCTCCTAGTGATTCAATGATCCATTAATTACATTCATTTTAGCAGTCACGAATGTCTATTTGAAATTCTATAAGAAATGCGATTACGTTGCAAAAAGTTCTCGCTCTCGTCGAAATATTACATTTCTACATTTTCAAACTTACGCAACTAGCATTTCTCATATTGAATAATTTATAATGTGTTTAGTTATAGCTCATCGAGGTGTTCGATATAATCTTTCGAATATTTACATATGTATTATTTTAACGATACTTATTAAAGTTAAACAATGTGATAAAATTTTGCCGTCGAAATATTCAACAATATATGAATTAGTCACAAACGAACGTCGTGTAAACACCATCATGGACAATCCTGATCCGAATGACAACAAAAATCAGCTGGAATATGAAAACAGAATGATAAAGCAAAATAAACGGATTATCTCTAAATAATTCCTGCATTGTTTCCTCTCTGATTTTTCCATTTATATAGGTATGTAATATATATGATCACTTAATATATGTAAAATAATACCATTACAATATATTTGTAAAATAAATAATAACGGAATTCGTTTTTCCGTGGAATAGTTGAAAACAATTGGAAATCAAACAGATTGTACACCTATATACGTGGGAAATGAATTTGACTAAAAAATGTATTACCTGTTTGGCACGATTCAAAAGAACAGCCCATTTATTTGTCACCATAGTCAACAACGAAACGAATAAAATGTATTTTTGTTGTTCGTTGCCGTATAATCGCTGTAGAAATCGTGTTATTATATTAGGAAATATCGTCAAGTTGACGTAAACTCGATTTGTTCATTACTACAGATCACGAAGCCGCTTTTCTTACGCGAATTACTTTGCACGAAGTTTACAAACATTATTTAAAGTTTTCCAACAAAGCTCCTCTTTTCTTTTCCTTCTTCTTACAGCGATATCGCTAACTCTTTCTTTTGTACACTCTTTCATCTTCCTTGCCCTCCATGTCATTTCTTGATTCAGGATTAATTCAATTTCACGCTGTCATTCGTGTTTATTTTGCATAGCATTGATCTCGCGACAAGTTCCACGTGTACTTTTGTAAAGGGAATAAGAAAGTTCGCTGCCATCGTTCCTTTCCCATAAATTTCTTTCGTACGACTTTAAAAGAAAAAAAAAAAAAAAAAAGAAAAACTTTTCTAAACTTCCGTTTCCTTTCGTTGCACGATTAAGAGTAAAGCGATCATTTGATTGCACCAAAAGTATTTTCGGATATTAACGGGACCAAATTTCTCTATTTATTTCGTCTTCGATCCTCGATTCAAAAGCAGTAACGAGGTAAAATCGCAAAATGTATTTTCTTCTCTCTTCTTTTGAAGATTTTGGGAAATTCTCTTAAAGTAATTGAAATAGAAAATAGGATCGAATGATAATAAATAGATTATAGAAACGCGGATGAAATTTTATATACGGAGGGAAAAAACGCGAAGGGAATTATGTTCGAGAAGGAACAGTAGCTTTGATCCTAACCGGTCAAAGGGCAACGTCTCCGAAGAGAGGCCGACGTTAGCTGCCGTCCTTTGGGCTATTGTGAGTACCATTGTTGCACAAACTGTATTACAGGCGGAAGTGGCGACGTCCTACCTTCCGTTGCTCGTAATTCAGTGTCACAACGCGTCCTGTTAACCAGCCTCTCTTGTAACCCTCGGCCTCTCCTCTTCTAGAGGAACGATCGTCTTGCATAACTCGCGGCACCATTGAGACACTATTGGTTTCTTATGATGGCTACCTTTATATATACGGTTATGCGAGATATTCACATATTTAAAGAGTTCACAATATACTTATGAGT
This sequence comes from Vespa velutina, assembly GCF_912470025.1. Classification (NCBI taxonomy): domain Eukaryota; kingdom Metazoa; phylum Arthropoda; class Insecta; order Hymenoptera; family Vespidae; genus Vespa; species Vespa velutina. Next base: position 4,359,276 of record NC_062195.1, read on the forward strand.
GCCACGGAAAAAAAAAATATATATATATATAAAAAAAAAATATATATATATATATATATATTTTTTTTTTTATTTCGAAGCAAAGAAAGCGCTTTAATTTTCCGGCGCCAGCGCTCTCAGAGTGTGCTCATTGTTGATATTATAGAGGCATCGACGATCGACAGATCTCTCTCGAATTCATTCGCCTCTCTGTCCCAGTTTCGCTGTGATTACTTTGCTCCTTTCTTCCCTTCAAATTCTCTCATCGTTTCTCATGCGAACGTTTCCTATCATCGACATCGGCAGTCATCGCCCAGAACTCCAAGAAGGAACTTCGGAGAGAAACCGAAGCTCCGACAACAATGGATGCCCAGAGGGCTAAAGCTCTATTAATAATTCCGGTCCGACGTCGTTACGCTTTAAACGAACGAGTCGACGTTGTCCGTCATTGGGGACCATGCAAAGGGATGCCCATGCACTGTCTTACGCCTTCTAGAAGCGGAGACGTCGGAAGTGGGATAGCTAAGCGATTCGTTCTGTTCTCTAGGGAGTAACCTCTCAATTAGCCTGCTTTCCAGCGAACTATGACTCCCTTGCGATGAAGACGAGCGACCGCTACAATACACACAAATCTACAATATTTTCTCTTTTCTTTCATTGTTCCTTATATTTTTTACAAATTGATAAATAATTTACCATCGACTTTATCCTCTTTTTTTTTTGTTTTACCACCAAACTCTTAATATTTTTTTATTTACTACGTTATAAAGTTTTTCTGATTGGTCCGAAGATTTTTCTTTCATATTAACCTTTATGTACTCAGTCGCTTTTTTTTTTTTTTCTTCTTACGTTCACTATTAAATATTAAAAGTAACCTCAACGAATCGAAACCCATGAGATACGATATGCTTGTACGTTTGCTTTGAAAAGTCCTAACTCGAGGAAAGGTAGAATCAAACTTATCGTGATTACTTTTTAAACTCATAAAATTTATAACATTCGCTTTACGAATTCTATCATACTAGCGTTGCAGCAATGTTGCTTTTTCCATTCTATTTTTTCTTCGCGTTCAATCCTATCAACTTTTGCACTCCCGTTTCCTTTCATTCTCCAGAAACTGTCCGAAGTTCTTAGTTCCATCGGCTCCGTTGCCACGTAGTTTCTTATTAGATGCATTATGGATTCATTTTCTTAGCCGCAAAATATATATCTACTTTCTCTTTAACTCTAGCTCTTCCGATATCGTCTATTTTCCTTGTCTTTCCTTCGTAATTAAACGATGAACCAAATTCGCGTTAACCGACTTAACAATTTCAAAAAGTTCAATCATTAGAAAACACGATCGAAATTTTATTATCATATCGATCGTTTAATAGTATGTTTCTTTTTTATGACAATGCCTATGTATTAAAGTTGATTTGATTTATTACTTCCTTCTCGATCACCAATCGGATAGAATTTTATAGTTTGACTTTCCGACCCTACCTAGTCATCAAGAATATCTGCCGGCCATCGTAAGATGGACCATCGAATCCTAAAAAGCCCCGTGGTCTCGTCCGAAGCTTGATCGCAACAGTCATTCTATCTTTATTATTTTTCATCCCACGACTTTTTCGATCTCGTCCTAAACGAGTATAGAAGAAACTTCAGTTAATCCACTTTTTCGTCGAATTTTACGAGGCTAACCCTCTTTATCTTCTTTTTTATCTTTTCCTGCTACTCTCGAAACAGTTTCTATGGACGTACTCGTAAACGTCTTAATTAATTTCCCGTAGTTCGACTTTAGAAGTTGTAGAGGTTGAAAGGCCGCCACATGTTTCTTTTTTTTTTTTTTTTTTTTTTTTTTTTTAATTTTGATATATTCTCTTCTAACCTCTTTTCTCTCCATCCTTTAAAATATTTCATTGACAATATAGACTTTCATTATGGACTATAGACTTCCAGTGTGAAGTTTATCAACATAAATAAAACATGTTCTATTTTACGAACTTCCGAGGTAATCTGTTTTACGTAGATGATGTATCGATTAAGAATAAAGAAAAAAAATTGCACCTTCAAAGAACAAAACTCGAATGCACTTTTGAACAATTCTGAAATAGAAATTTAATAGACAAGCTGATGTGTTTATATGTATTAATAAAGAAGACATTTATAAAGAGATATTTCATTCATTATATTTAACGAATGATTCATGACGACAAGATTATATTTTTTAATAGAAATATAGTATCTTTAAAGAAACAAAATGTAACATGTAATGATACCATCGGTATTTTCATTCGTACTGCCAAGACATTACTGATTTTCATCGGCAAGCTACCAAATTGTTTTTCATTACATACAAATCTGGTTTCTCATTTCAATGCAAAAAATAAAAACGAATGGAAAACGTCGAGGGCTCGAATCGTAAAAAGTAGAAACCATGCTTTGTAAAGGGAAAAATTCTTATCGCGAAATAATTCAAAGGCGAAAAAGCCTTCGGCAATGCGACTACTCCCAACCTTTCGACCCTCGTAAAGACGTTGAATTTTATGAAACGTCGTAAGGATTCGCAAGGATATGTAAATACGCAATAAAGAGTCCGATTTGGTATTTTTGGACCTTCTCTCCCTTTTCACTTTCTCTACCAGTAAAGTTCCAAACGTGGATGACGCTATGGTTGGTTTCACTAAATCTACCACAAATTCAAAGACAAAGACTGTCTCAGTGTAGACTTTATGAACTGCCTGGCGTTTCCTGCCATCTTGCTCTCTCTCTCTCTCTCTCTCTCTCTCTTACTCTCTCTCTTTCCCTTTTACTGCCGCCTCATCATTTCTAAAACGGTCCACGTGTTGTATTTAAAAATGGTTCACGCTCGTTCTTCGGCTTCGTGGAATAACAGCACCAAACCAGAATCTAAAAGAAAGAAATTGAAACTTTATTGTTCGGCGTGAGAAAGCTTTTCTTTTTAAAGACGAATGACACGTTTGTGTACTTTGTCGGAGAAAGCAATAGATGATAACGGGCAATACATCAAATTTTACGAAATAATGTAACAATCGATGCGCATCGTATATATATATATTTTTTTTTTTCAATGTGACGAGAAGAAAAGATTTAAAGAGAGAAAATCGTTAATTGTAATAGTAACGTATAATAAAATAAACATTTTTATTTAATGTTTATTTAAAAGAACGAACGTGAATTTTGATTGAATAAAAGAAGGGAGGAAAAAAAGGATCGATCATTGAAAAGAATAATCGAAATTTAAGGGACAAAGGCTAATACAATGAGATCACTTGTGTTCTCCCGTTGGCAGCATTGTCGGTGTTTCCTATTCCACATTGAGACGTCGAGAAAATTAAGGATCTGATTAACGTGGCTTCTAATTCGTGCTATTGCGAGGTGGTACCATGTCACTTAACACGGCAGCGGCGAAGGGAAGGGAAGAAGAAGAGGTAGAAGGTAGGGGCATGAAAGGGGTGTGGTACAATGGCGGCAGACAATAGCCAGGCTGATACGCTGGGTGCAAGCAAACGGTTTGCCAAGTTGAAGAGACTTGCACCGTAGAAACGCTCGAGGGTGGCAGGGGCTGCTCGGGACACTTAACTACCCCTAAATAACGGACCTACTATCCCTGCACCTCTCTCCTTCCCTCATCTCAATTCACTCTCTCTCTCTCTCTCTCTCTCTCTCTCTCTCTCTGTCTTTCGAACCGACGTGCTATTCGCGAGTCCATCCGAGCGTACCGGCTGCGACCGTAATAGTGCGCATCTACTGGTCTCTTGCTTCGAGTTAATTCACACCAGGTACGATTACGGCAACGTATTTTAATCGTCGGATCGACTGCTTGATTAAAATGAAACTGTTTCGTTCGTCTCGTCATCGTGAAAAGACTTTCTCTTCTAGTCTCGCAGAACGAACAATATATAATAGTGAAGGGAGGAAAAAAGAAAGAGAACAAAAAAATAGAATTTTGATTGCTTCGTTCGATACTAAAAAATCCGTATCATTGAATTCGCCAACAGTGAAATTTCGATCGACAGTACTTATTTAAAGTATCCCAATAATAATTTAAATGGGAATTTATGAGTACTAAAGACGTTTCTAATAAAATAATTTGTCTTTTATTTGAATGTAGATTTTTCCTTACTTTTTATTATTTATTATACACTTAATACGAATCTGATATATAATATGAAATAATTAAAGAAATTTTATTTGGTATTGTATTTACGTCAGAACGACAAAGAATAAATTTTTATTTATAAAATAAATTTTTATTTTGCATTTAATACGTGCCATAGATAAAATCTTAAGCATATAGCGATACTTTAAAAATATATCTATCATCTTTCTTTTAGTTTACACTTTTATTCCCAGTAGTACAATATCAGTCATCAACATATATCAATCGTCTACGTTATCGTACATTTATTTTGTATTCTTTTCCCTCGTACCAATGGTACACGTACATAGATTCCCCTAATAGCGTTACGTAGTACAGTTTAATGGTAGCGGAACTATAAATTATATCCGTCGTATATCCTCGCCCAATGTAATTTCTCCCGTAAGTCCTCCTTTCCTATAGCTTCGACGATAATCGGAACTACACGATAACGCACGCTAACGTAGTTATCGAATTGACTTCTGCAAGTACCAACGCTAGCTTAATTGCGTTGGCACTTGGGATGATCTAACGTAACATCCATATTCATACGTAACTGATTCAAGCATAATCACGATATCGATTACATGCTTACGATCAATCTGCACCTTTGTGGATACAAGATTTATGAAATGAAAGATATATTTAGTTCATATATATAGGTATCATATGTGTATCGTACATCGATAACGTAAACGTCGAAGCCTCGTGTTGTGTCACCTTCCGTAACCCACCTTAGAAAGAACTTTCGAATCGGTTTAGTGTGTACTCTGTGACTCTTGGGAAAAATCCGTATCGGATTTAACAAACTTTGACATTTATTCTTCTTTTTTTTTCTCATTCGTTTAAACCATTTACTTTCCTATTTCTTTATTTTATTTCATTTTTGTCAAAACTTTTATTCAATTTTTAAAACACGAAAGTTAAAGGAAAACAAGCCGCACACTTTTTGTTTACATTCTTGTATCATTTCATTTCGATCGTTAACCTTTTCGATTGAAGCAATGCTTTCAAGTACTTAATGGATGTCGTTCGATAATAAAGAAAATTAATACTAGGGAAGTCTATCCTTCTCTCTTTGGATTTACAATTACTACGATGTTCTAATCGAGCATTTCGTACACATGATATATGAATTATGGTTACACGCTTGTCGTGCATTTAATGCGATAAGACCGAGCGTTTCCATTGCATTCGTCATCCGTCGTGTTCGATATCGATATCCGAATACAATTTCGAGAACTATCATTATCGATCTTCGTTTTGCGTATAGCTCCGTAAACATTAGCGAAAGTTATTTTCAAAATTAAGAGTATCGTTAAACCAAAATGTCTTTCTCTTATAAACGTTACAAATTCTTTTTTATTTTTAATTTTCAATCAATTTACTTTGGAAATGCGCAATTATTAAAAGTATATTTGATTATCGATATAGACAAATTTTAATTAAAATTTCGTTAGAAAGTACGTTCATTTAAAATCAAAGACAATATATTCCTATGACTTATGCAATGAGAAACCTTCGCTTGTTCATCGTTAATTACAATGCGCCGTACGCGTAGAGCTCGCATCGTGAATGCTTTCAGGAACGTTATAAATATACGAGAGCTCAACAAACAACTAGACTGTAGATCATTTTCGATTATCGATTTTCGTTACAGCATTCTTGCGAAATTATGCAGGTAATTGGTTCCATTTTGCGATAAAGTTTGGTGATACATCGCGTAAATTGTATTCATAGCTACGAACGTCGATATGACATATTTATAGTGACAGTCGTGAAACTTTGCTCTAGCTTCCTCTCTTTAAGCTAATTACTTTCGAAATAAATTTTTAACTTTTTCGCGAATCCTCTAAAAAATGAATATTGTACGCGTTGTCAACTGCAAAACATAAGTTGAAATATACAAAGCTAAGCTAATTCCCAAAAGGGAAATGGCTTTCATAAGCATGTTTTTATTCGTAAAAAGCTTACCTTGTCGTTATAGTTCAAGTGGTTTTCGTCATACTAAATATAACGACAATATGATTAAATTCAACAGAATATTCCTACGTCGGTCAGTAAGTACAAAATGATCTTGCCTTTTTTGCCACTATCAGATACATCAAGCCAAGTGACGAAAATCTCCATGCATCGTTATGCAATAATTGTAATATATCGTAAAATATATGTGTGTGTGTGTGATGAGATATGATATGATATATGTGTGCGGAACAAGTAGAATAATTGAAATTATTTTATTTAAAAGAAATGCTTCATTAGAGTGTGAGCGTAGACTGAGAATAAAGATTACATATAGATGCAAAGAGTCTTTTGATTAATATGGAAGATCTTTGGATACGAATAAGATCATTCGCTTATATGTTTCTTCCATAGTTTTTAATATATTGGTATATCATAGTTTTATGTATTGTGTAAACATGTGTGAATACACTCTACATCCTACATAAGGAATGATGTAATGCATCACGTATATTTTTGCCACGCCGGTAAAACCATAAAATTTAGTATTTGAAGGTTTGAAAATGAAAAATAATATCACGAACTCGTGATATATCCGCTTCCATCAATCGTTTTTTCGTCAATGGTTAATACATTATATTTTGTTTCCCAAGAATTTATTTCATTCATCGTAAATTCACTCATATCATGTTTGTCGTACTTCGATGTCGGTGCTGTTCGTTCGTGGCATTGCACCGTCGATAATTTGCAATTTTCATACGTTGGATCTTTGTCCAACGTTTTGAGCAGCTGACTATACTCTCGTACGTTCGCCTCTCGTTGGCCGCTGATTTCGATCGATAATGAATTCATTAAATGTGTTTCGGATGCAACACGAGGCTCGTTCACCATTAGCGCGCTGGACATTTCACCCAACGCCTCGGGTCTTTGAGGGTTAATTGCGGACATGTTGCGGAATTCCATTAATCGAAACGGCTTTCAAGGCTCCTCTGGTATTTAAACTACACGTTCGCATGCTATTCGTGGCTAATATATGGCCCTATCGCGGCTTCCCTCTTGGCCAACCTATCTGTTGAATATAAATAAGTAAACTCATTGTTGTATACATATTTGCCCTAAATTGGCTGAATTTGTAAATCTTCGCGTTTGACGATCATCTTGGGGATAATCGTTGATTGTATCTCAAAAGTTAATATCTAAGAATGAAAGGAAGAAACAATGGATTATAACTTTTTCGCTTTGCAGTATATGTTGGTCTATTACTTGGACATTTTTATCTACATTGTCGTTTTCTCGTTGGCCAAGGGAAAAGAGAATTGGGCTATGTAACAAATCGATTTCGATCAGGTGGACACCGGCTCATTCTTTTAAATCGATCGACAAGAAAAAGTCCGAAGTACTCGGATGGACAACATTGCTCGGATGTCCGTATCTTTGCTGCTTGTTTCGTCCATCCACCAAGGAAGGAAAACGAAGGCAGTCGACCAAATCGAATGGAAACTCGTTTCTCGGGAATAGCCTACCGGAATTTACGAAGGAATTGGCCTTCTCGTACTATCTGACCCTCGAGGTTTCCGCTTGCCTCTTGACCATACCGAGCTGTACCTCTTTTTCCTCCTCCACAACCTCTACTTTCTCTACTACAGGCGTCTCCTTCGCGATCTACGTCGCACTGCGCCCGGTCCAACGCTGCATGGTTTTACGGTAACATCCTTGCGTTTCAAACGGTTTCATGGTAATCCTCCTTCTCTTCCTCTTCTTCCTCTCTTCTTTCGATTCTCTTGTGGAAATGAAATTTCATAAGCTGCTCCTCTTAATCCTATCGTAACCCGAGCGGTTTGCGTTTTACATATCCGCCGTGGCGATCCTCATTGAATTGCAGACGCATCGGAATGCCTGGATTTCTGAAATCGAAGGACGCACAGCAAGCGTCCGCAGGAAATCCGGGTTACTCTTGTATAAGCTTCGCAGACTACCGAATTCAGGAAATTGACTCCCGAGCTTACGCTTCCTCCTTCTATCTATTCCTCCTTTCATCCTTTCTCTCTCCCTTCCTTCCTTTTTCTTTCTCACTATATATATCCTTACTTACGATTGCCTCGACTAACGTTATACATATATTGTTAAGTCTTTTATGGCTCGCTTAGGTTTAAAATATGCCCATATTTTCGACTTCTACCTAAACATCTACCATAACTTATTTATACATTCTATCGTTATATCCCGTAAACAAAATATTTGTTTTTACAGTTCCATTGGTCAACATCAGTGTTGTGGAAGGAAAACCAGCGGAATTACCATGCGATATTACTCCTCCGGGAGAGGACACCTTACACATGGTTTTCTGGTTTAAAGACGAAGCTGGTGTGCCACTCTATACGTAAGTATTCCAATTATGCTATTGTATATATCTATAAAATAAAACAAATTAAATTCGAACGATTTTAAAGGAAAATATCTTTTTTCTATCGAGGATAGAAAGTTCTCAAATGAATCGGATGTTCCGTCCGAATTGAATAAAATCAAAAACTCTTCTATTTCGTTTGTAATCTTTAATTATTTTATAATATATCGTCAATTGATTTCTACATCCGTCCTATTTATTTCCGCACGAAGAAATCTGCATATAATAGGGTTAGTCGACAAGCCAAAGTGAAAATTTTACCGAAGGTCGACAATTTCCAACAAACTCATTCGTGAAGCTTTTCTGCTCTCATGGTGACTGCGAAAAATGTCGAGTGCTTCAGGAATCTACGGTTCTCCGACTAATATGCAATAAACTACCCTCTTCTCCTGTGCCTTGCCCAAGATTTTCTAAAGCGTGTTACATCACTAGTGCATCATGATAGGAGAGTATATGGTGCCATCGTGCCGTTATTAAACGTACGTCACCGTACATCCCTACATTGCTTTTAATGCTTTCGACTGAAATTCCTTCTTGCATTCCAAAGGACATTACGCTTTTACGTTTATAAAATAATTCTTTTTTTTTTTTTTATCGTTTTCTCTTTCTTGTCCTTCTAAATTCAATTCAAATTTTGATATTCTTATTATCTATATCATCCGATTAAGCATTTAGAATTTATTAATTACGTCAATAAATATCTATTATGAAATGTAACAAATATTTTATGCTTTGGCAAGTAATCGTTTATGAATTATTTCAAAATTATATCCATACATTCCATCATCATTTTCTGATAATGAAATAATTAATTACATACTCGTTATACTTTATTCGTATATATACGTAAACGTATATATGCAAGTAAATGCATTTTCTTTCCCTCTCACCATTATAATTCTTTTCATTTTTTTTCCTGCATAAAAAACCACTGTGAATTTTCATTTATATTTGGTATTAAATAGACCAATGGAAAAAACAAAAAAAAAATACATCAAAGAAATACAGCGACCATTGCGTTAAATAGTCATCCATGCTACTTACCAATAAATATATCGACTTCTGTGAAAATATTTTATGTGTATTCGAAGTCGTCGAAGCAAATGGAGCCAATAGACCAATCGAGTTGCTTTTTAATTACTTTCTCTGTTATATTAATATATTTTTGTTTGACATTACTAGGAATATTCTATACTTTTTTCCACATTTCCCCTCTAAAAAGATCGTGAGTTAATCTTGAACATTTTCACTATATTTAAAAGATATTTTATCTAAATTATAAATATGCATATTTATAATATGTATTGAAATCATTTTCATTTTCTACGAAAAAGGATATAAAGGATATAAAAAATTTAATTTTATCATGTAGTTTATAAATCATCAGATTTTAATTTTTCGAGCATCAACGAGAGAAAAATGGTAGCGCTATAATTGGACGTAACGATTTTTTAAATGAAAGCACATAGCCCGAAATATTTTTATCGTTGATGCGTTGCAAAAAATTGTCCAAATTTATTGCTTGTATAATTTTCCGTTTTTTATAATTTATAAAATCGGAAGTTGTAATAGAAATGGACAGTTGAATAAAAATAGAAAAGAGAAAACGTAGATTTTGCTTGGAATAAAGAGTAAATTCCGATGTTGTTCATCGCTCTTTTTCAATACTTTTTGACAAAAATTTCAATGTTACAAAAGAAAAAATTGTTGCCACGAAATGATCATTAATTAAAGTATGAAAATCAAAATTTTATTAAATCAATATTGCAATTTCTACAAAAGACAAAAAATAACAAAAAATCAAATGCTAAAGAGTATTACAGAGAGGGAGAGAGAGAGAGAGAGATTTGAGTGTTAAAGAAGAAGAAATAAAAAGAAAATAAGAAAAAGAGCTTGATAATTGAGAATGAAAATCGCAATAGCGAACAATCAGTCAACATGGCATGTAATTACAGCATGTCAATAAATTTCAATCGGTGATAAGCGAAGGAGAATACGAGGGAGACGAGTTTGATGTTTCCGAGATTCTTGCAGGTAGCTTCATCGACGGATAATTGATAGCCATCCCGATATTCTCCGTTGTTTCCTTCTCGTCCTTTATAGGCGGCGTCAGCATCGGTGTCATTGTAGACGTCAGAATTGCAACGTCAGAGAATCAAGCAAAGTATTGACCGCTTTTTTGCTTTTTCGCTCATTTGGTAATCGTTTCTCTCAAAAGAAGCAATTAATTAACACTCCGACTAATTATTTCGCTCGCCTGTCTATTTTAATTAAATGTGAACAACCGTTTACATATTTTTCATTTCTTTGAGATCTAAATCATTCTTCTATCGTTAATCAATGCAATCTTTTCAATATTTGTATCATAATGTTAGATCCCAGAAAAAAAGAATTACAAATGCATTATATCATTGTTATTAAATGATATATATATATACATCGATTGTTTAACCCATAAATGCATAAGTTTTTACAACGATTCATAAAATTTAACGCACGATGCATTTTTATCATCTATATAAATTCCCACCTCCTGATCTCAATTATTAATGATTTATTTCTCTAAGAGGAAAATAAAGGATTAATTCTAGAGCCAAATGACCAAGTTGGACACAGCTGTTTCTCGTAATCCATCCATCTATTACTTTCTATGACGCCTTGAACAAAAACATCTGCTCGAGAATTATGGATAATTATGGAATAAATTTCCTACGATTCGATAATACGTCAGGATTGAACGTTCTCCCATGGTTAGGACGTCTCTACAGCATGTAGATAAAAACGAAAATTCTCCGTTCAATGGACGCGAAGATAATGGCGGTTGGAAATAGAGAGAGACAGAGAGAGAGAAAGAGAGAGAGAGAGAGAGAGAGAGAGAGAGAGAGAGAGAGAGAGAGAGAAGGAAAAGTCCTGTGTTGTAAGTCCCATTGGGAAAGATAAATAACTCAGCTATGCTACGGGAATATAAAAAAGAAAAAACATCGGGTGTCCTACTGTTGAAAAATAAAAGGAAAATATAAGGACAAGAAAAAGAAGGGGAGGAGGAGAAAGAAAGATAAAAAAAAACAAAGAAACAAAAAACAAGGACTAAAAAGCGAATTTCGTTCTTCGAAGAATTTCCCATTGACAAGATGCATACCGAATTCAGCCATAGCAAATTCACCGCAAACCGACGTGAAACCGCAACTTCATAGCACGTTAGAAAGAACACCGCAACCGCTGAAGCAACACGAAGCCCTTGTTACTTTCAATGCGATATGACTTTTTAACATTTCACCAAATAATTTGCCGTTATGTCCGAACTCCGGAAAACGCGGGACGATCGTCAAAGTGTATTGCGTTTAGCTCTCTGCGATTTACAGTCTTAGCGTGTATCGAATCAATTTAATATCGAGAGAGATGGTGGGTGAGACAGCCAGTAAAACGTTGCACGTTCATAGAATCTACCGATGAAATACGTTTTAATCTGGAACAGCTGCATATTGTTGCCAAAATAGAAATGTTCTCTCGTTTTAACGATATCAACTGCTGCCGTGTTTCGAGATGCAACTAACTATAAATCGTTCTCGTTACGATCTCAGTACACGTTTCTATATACGTATATATACATATGTGTGCTCGCGGCACGAAGCGAGCATTCCACGAAGTCTCTATCGATTCGATAGCATCAATGAAACGGAAAGAGAGAAGAAAGAAAAAAGTGAAATGGAAAATATAAAACGATACTTTGGGAATTTCAAGTTAACTATAGTTTTAAATAAAACTTCTCTTACGTTCGGGCAAAAGATCTTGCATAGGAATTACTTCATGAATAGAAGAACGCATGGCGTTTGTATTTCACGCGTGTAACTTTAGAATACATATACGCAAATGAGAGAAATGATCAATATATATATATATATATATATATATATATATATATATATATATATATATATATATAAAAGAAAAAAAAAAAAAAAAAAAAACAGAAAAATGAAAAATCATAGAAAGAAAAATCAATTCGTATCGTGACTGCTCTGATGCAAAGAGTACTTTTGCAATCGATTTCGATCGAATATTTCGTATTGGTTTCAACATAATTGGGAGTATGATTGAGCATCGTGTTTCATAGATCGGCCAAGCACTTAACCCTTTGTTTATCGGTTTCATCTCATTAAGGAAGTATTTCGATTCTCGTCGTGGACATATCAATGTTGCGTGCGTGCGTAGGAGCTCTAATTATAACATACCATGCGAGGAAGGCTCGGTATGCCAACTATGCCTCTATCATAGACCACGAGCGGCAACCTGTAAACCAATACGTTCACCACCATCGTAGCTATCTGCAAACGTTGCGTACTCTCGTCGAAGCTACACTTCTATCTCCTCTACATACACGATTCTATATACGTGTATAGGTTCGCTTTCTACAACGATTATCGAACATTTACGTGGCCGCCAACCTTTGTCGCCTTTAACACATTTGTTCACGATTTAAATGAATGTAATTCACAACTTTTTTTTTTAATTTCATCGTTACTAAAATGATCTCACACCATCGACAAATTAACGAATAAATATTTACACCCTTTACAAGTATCCTGAATCAATCTTTGTTAACTTTACTCCTATTATTGCTGTCAATATTTGTCTCGTTGAAATAGATTTTGGTTTTGTTCCATGGAACGCTATCTTTTCTTTTTTTTTTTCTTTTTTTTTTTATTAATCTCTTATCTTTATTATCGTAATAATATATTTGCATTATATAAAACAATATTTTTCTACTTGATGTAAACCGATCTATTCAGATATGTCAGTTTCAATGCATCTTCTTTTATATTACTTATATCATTTCATATAAAAAAGCTATTGTTATTCATGAAAAAAATACATTCTATATATTTAAAGAATAATTTATCGAAAAGATTCGACGCTAAAGAATTATATGAAAACATATATAACATTTTATATATTAAAAACAAATTTATTTTCCTTTAGAAATATATATATATATATATATATATATATATATATACCAACAATAATTATAATGATATAAAGCAGTATATGGAAGCAAGACACCATCAGTTAACAGTCGACAAAATTATATTTACCTGCTGGAGGGTATAGCTTGCCATGTAAAGGATATCGATAACACCTGCCTCGGGCAGGTAAATAAAGCATCTTTGACTTGGACGTAACATGCTCGTGAGCTATGATTAATCCTACTAAACTCATGTTCTACCGTCGTGCCTATTTCTATGTCGAAAAATGTAAAGCTCGTTATTTGTACTGCTAATGGTCCGTTTAAAGTAAATCATAAAACATAACACTAGGATCGCCTGCTATCGCGTAATATTTGATAAATGCCCTCTACGGTCCAGGAATCCTACGGTTCTTTCTAGAAGCAGATATTTCTCTTATTGCATTCACGATAAATCATTCCGACGATTGGACATTACGTCCTTTCGAATTCATATTCTAGAGGAGTTTTCGTATTCCATGTGAGTGATTACAGTCGAGGACGTCGAAAAATGATTACTTTTTCCAAGCAAAAAAATGTTCGATAGATGTGCCAACGATAATACGAAACAAAAATAAAAGTTGAAAAAGGTATACTGAAAAAAAAAAAAAAAAAAAAAAAAAAAAAGAGAGAAGAGAAGAAGACCTTAAAAATAAATATTGCCACAAATACGTTTCCTTTTTTATTAGTATAAGTTAAAATATTGGTTGTTCAAAAAAAAGTAAAAAAATAAATAAAAAAAAAAAATAAAAAAAAAACAAATAAAAAAAAAAAAAAAAGAAACGTATAAAAATGATCGCAAAAAGTCGTCTTGATTCGTGGTAATACCGACCGTGTATATGTAGTACGTAAATAGATACGTAATAAGAGTCTTGAAACGTGATAGGTCGGGATCGCGCACGACTAGCGCCGTGTGTTTTCAGTGAAACCAGAAGCAGTGGGTATCTTAGGGATTCGTTCCTGGATTACAGTGGGGTCGAAACTGGCCAGGGGTCGTGCCCCTTGCTCGTGTCCTCGGGGTCACAGGTCACAAGATTCTACGGCTTCTCTCTTTCTTTTTTTTTTTTTCTCGCTTATCCAACGACGATTTTATTCTCGATTCACGGTCTCTATCGTTATCCCTTCCCACGTACTGGCATTTGCGATATAAAGCAGAAAGGGAAACTTGTACGAACGAATTCTTTAAAAAGAGAACGAAAACGAACGAACTGAGACTTTGTTTATTCCGGTTGGGTGCTTTAGGAAGCCCTAGGAACTTCTCTACTCTGATACTCCCGATCAAAATACATGAATAACGTATAGATTATCACACGAACGTATTAACGTACAATATGTTATACAGTTCTTCAAAAATGAATTCGTTGTAGGATTTGTGTACTCAAAGGTTTTATCTGCGGATGAATAATCTGTTTTATAAATGATTTATTACTTTTAGATGGATTCTTATAATTCCTTTCTACGTTTTATAGATAAAGATTAGAATCGAAAAAAAAAAAAATTACAATAATAATGAAATTGGTAATCAATGTTTCATCGGTTAATATTATGAATTCGCAGGAATATTAAATCCAGCATCGTTACGCGAGAACTCTCTTGGCATCGTCGACGTACTGATCATTAATCATTTCCCTTTAGTAAAATTAATGTATGCGCATCGTCGTGATCATTAGAATCGTAGATAGCACTCGTTAAGGGAGAAGATGAGGAAAAAGAAAAAGAAAGATAAAGAGTAAGAAAAGCCCAAAAGGTATAGTGAATAAGTATCTGCGAATGCGTTTCAGGTAGTGAAACGTAGGTATTTCACTCTCTCGTCTTCATTACAATCCTCATAAATCACAGTAACGTAGTTTCGCTCTGTTCCATTTCTATCTTCCTCCGTCCCTCAGAGCTCTTTGCTTAGTATCGACTCTTTCCCTCTCTCTCTCTCTTTCTCTTTCTGTCCCTTTAGATATCCTTCAACGTTCATAGCCATAGCTCCTTTGCTCTCGCATATACGATACCCTTTGCATTACACGGTAAATAAGCATTAACAACGAAGAGACTTCGCCCTCTCACCATCGCTGGTATGTGCAACCATAATCAAGGAGGAACGATAACGAGGAAAGGAGGTGGAGTAACAACGCGTGCTTGAGCGTGTATAACAGGTGAGGGTGCACCGACATACCTATCCCCCGGGTCAAACAGTGTGTGCGTTTGCGATCGTACAGGCGCGCAAGTGAGAACGTGTTCGGAAAAGGGTAAGAGAGATAGAAAGAGAGAGCGAGAGAGAGAGAGAGAGAGAGAGAAAGTGAGAGGGCAAAGAGAGTGGAGATAGGAGAGAAACGTAGCAAGGGCGCTTATTCATGGATGATAGCGTGCACAAACCGAACGAGGCTACGGCTCCGCGTGCAACCGCCCCTAACCGCCATCGCCAACACTATCATCCGCTCGAATAGATTATAGAATAATACCCGAGATTCGGATCACATAATGCCCATGATACCTTCGACCACCACTCTGCCGAACTTTTCTATGCTTTGGGCACGAAAGCTTTCGAGGTTCCTTCGATCCACCGCCTGACCTCAACTTTTCCCTTTCGACTTTTAACTCGAGTTTGCAATTCTGCGATGGTTACTCTATAAAGGAAACTATAAAAAAAAAAAAAAAAAAAAAAAAAAAAAGAAAAAAGATACTCTTTGCCGCTAACTTCTCTCGACGATCCTTTCCTACACTTCTTATCGTTTATCATACGGTTTAGTGTTACAGAAAGAATCAGAGAGACAGAGAGACAGAGAGAGAGAGAGAGAGAGAGAGAGGGAGGATAGAAAGAAAAAGAGAAAGAGCGGATAATAACTAAGTTACGCTGACTCGCAAAGCGAATAAAAGAAATGAGAGAGATTTTTATTGATCTAGAGTGGCACAGTTTATTTTTCCATTGCTTCAGAGATTTTCGAGTATTACTTTAAAGCTTTGTAGTCGAAGTTGTTCGCTATAACTTCATGGCATAGTCAGTCATATAGCTTTGGTTTAAAAGTGCATAGGTAGGTAGAAAGCGGTACTATTGGAGCAACGATATATTCCCGGCTCGATATCGTAATTCGGCCCACAGGCTCGACTACTCAAGCACAAGGTAACCGCCTCGATGCATTTCATGAACGTCCAACTCTATCCGCCACGCGGCTCTTCCATTTCGCAAAAGGACCTTTGTGCGTTGCGTTCGCAATATTTGCTTCGACCACCGTCATCTCGCTTCCTCTCTCTCTCTCTCTCTCTCTCTCTCTCTCTCTCTCTTTCTCTTTCTCACTCTCTCTTAACCGACCTCCTTTCGTAGTTGTGTTCCAACTGCCAACGTTGTACTCATCGTTCTACTCTTCGTTGTACATAGCTCACTATCGGATGTTTGCGTCTACTCTGGTCACGCATATATACAAGTACGTTACCGTCAACGAAGTACCACGGAAACTCTGTCTCTTCGGTCCCGTCGTCGTTCGACTCCTTTTCAAACTCCGTAAATAATTATGAGGAGAACGCTCTAATACACATAGTAGACCGAAACAAGCTAAACGAGCATCCGACGCGATACATCCACTTTCTACTTTAACTCTTTTCGTGTTAAATAGACACAAGGGATACGTAACGTTTGAGTCATTGTAAAATCATAATCGAATACGTTCTCATGCTACTTTATTCTAATAATAATGGCAATTGCTATGAACAATTTCATGTGGAAACGGGTTCACGGAATCTATGGATATATAAAGATTCGTTATTTCAACGTAACTGCGGATCATATTATATTTAATATGATCGTCATAACTTTTATAATATTCTTTTCTATTTTAAATCTAATTAAATATTTCTCATTTATATTCAATAATTCTTGTCTCTTTTTTGTACATAGGAATGTTTAAAAAAATAGGACATATTCTTTCTGCTAATATACATTGAGATTAATTTAATAACGATTCGTTGATTGACAAATTCATGTAAGATTAAGATGCATTACTATAAAATCGATATGTCGCACTAAACATCCCTTGTTTTTCTCAACATTATTTTTCGATGATTTTATTGCGACGGTACCATCGCGTCAATAGTTGCGGATTGAGTGCGATAACATCAGGTGCTACAGTTACAGTAATAAAAACAGCTGCCGTGTATCGGATCAGATATCGAGTTTCGGCAGATGATGGTACGATAAAATAAAAAAAAAAGTTCCAAACGAAAATGTATGAAAATTCTAAAGCGAACTCGATCGAGCGTAAAATTCGGGACACCAGCGGCCGAGCGATCGATTATGTTACTTCAAATTTAAATTTTTCACGCGTACTAGCAGATATGTAAATATTTCACGATGCTACTCTCTGATCGATGATGCAGTATCGGAACCTGGCAGAAGCTTGCTTATAACGGATGGTTACACTTCTCGCGACGATTTTTACCGTATCATGAAATACAGGTCATGATAGTAACGAAATGTTCGACGTCAAACAGTCGGATATCGTATAGGAAGAATATAGTATACAAGAAGATACGATTATAAATAGATATTAAACCATGTATTTACATTAGTATCCGATAATTTATGGACTTGTACCATCGCGAATATACAATCGTTTAACCATTTATAAAATCCATCCTCTACTATCATTTTTGTAATATCGTTCAGATACGCCCAAAGTAATAATAACCATAACTTTATTGGTCAATATAAATGACAAAATGGCTACGAAAGGATTCCTAAAGAAGGAATAGTATTATTACGTAAGACAAATGGGTGGTTTATTATTCGTAATTCTAGAGGTATTTCCACAGTACAGGGAACGTTTTATTATTAGCTAATTTTCTTATACCCCGTACATTTTATATCATTGAAGTTACTATACACTAAGCATCCCTATCGACAAAACTAATTCTTTGTAGAAAAATAACAAACGTATTTATAAGCTCGACCAAGCCAACACGAAACTTGTAAGATCTAAAGATCTTTGTCGACAGCTCAAAATGAAAATGAAAGAGATTAAGAACGGCGACCGTAGAATTGCAGGGAATATACCGATGTGATTTATAACGTGCTCGCGGAACAGTGCTTTTCGTGTAGTCGGTCGCATCGTTAAAACCAATCCAAAGTTATGCCATAGTACCAATGTGGCTCTAAATCCAACTATGAATTCTATGAACATTTCCGTTCGCGACATAATAACGAAGCGAACTGCCGTTTGGCGCGATCAAAAATATTGGATTCAACAAAATAAGGACGAACAGCCAAAACTCGTTGCAGATATTTTTATAAGGATAATAGATTTAATCGAAGAATTAAATTATTTTTTAATTAATTTATCTTTGATTCATTTTATTTTCTAACCTTTCCATCATTAGAAATAACGTTATGATCGTTAAAGTAACCATCTATAAGGAACTATCGCGAAATAGAAAGAGTATAATCTTGTACCGCATTGACTTCCGTGTGAATTCATTAAAAGCGTGGTAAACGTCGTATTAAATCTTGTACGATGCTCGAAAAAAGCTCTCGAAAGGTCATACTTTCGGTAGTTGGAGTCACAGCGAGGGTACGATGTAAGACTCTTTATCGTTCGCTGTAACACCTGCGTAACCCTCGTTACACGGAGCACGCTCGTTAGAAGTGGAAGGCGCGAGTCGTTAACTCTACGGTCGCCTACGTATCCGCCTACGTTACACATAAAATTCCAGCTTCAAGTAAGATGTAACATCTAGGATATAAACGTATATCGCCAAGATATATAAATGACGTTTTTCATTATGACCCTACGTTACGCTCGGCATTAGTCACGCGTGTAAAACAGTAAGGCGCAAGTGAAAAATATATCCGCGAGACTTCGCGACCGAGGTTTACTACCACTCGCGTAGTAAGTGTTGCGGTGAGTTGCGAGAATCTCGGACATTCTTTATAACCCTCCCGCGATCCTGCTTTTCTCTTAGAATTTAGCTCTGCTTTTATTTGAAATTTCTTTATCCGAAAATTTTCGTGCCGATTTCAAATCCTTCATAAATTATTTTTATCTCATGTTATTCTAAGGGATATGATTTCCTCTTTTATATATATATATATATATATATAAAAAAGAAGTATTTAAAAATAGTTGAAGATATAAAAATTTTTCTCCCTTTTATATCTATCAAATTTATATGAGAACAGAGCTGATAAAAATTACCAATCAATATCGTATCATTTAAGTACTATTAAAATATGTCTTTTTTATTCAACGTCTTAACGATCAATTTCATAGTAGGGGAAAGAAAGTAGGTCGTCAGCCTAAACGGTTAATCTGTTTTCTCCCACTCACCAACTCGTTCTCGTTGCTTTGATAATTATTAAGCATGCAAGTTTCATTGCACGAAGGTATCGTTGAGGCTACCACTGATGGACAGGTGTAAAATTGGACTGCGGTAAATCTTAGGCTCCTGCCGGACCTACCTCCACCGCTGAAACGTGGATTAATTACGCAGGTTGACAGTAGTGCGGTCGTACGCTCTGTGTCCCGGTTGACGCTGCGACACGCGGAGATTGTCCTGATTGTGAATCTCTTACTCGTCCTTCCGCTACGTCAAATCGTATGGAAACGACGTATCGTACGTCACGAACAAACTGGTGTCGCGTTTGTGCAAGAGCGTGCGCGTGCGCCTACGCCTCCATTCTTGGTTATGCACTTTCATGCAGTGTACTCGGCCCTGTCCATATATGTACGCGAACTCTTCTGTACATTGAACATCAAGAGAAATAATTTATTCGCGCGGCTTACTCCCGTTAATTAGCCACCCTGGTTCTCTATTGTGAATTTTAATATTACGGGCGATCCAGCATTTCAAATCCGCGTCTTTCCAACATTGTGTTACGCTTGTTCAAAGTGATTTACAATTTACATTTGCGCTTGAACACTGCTTTTTCCCCACAAATATATGTATTACAAGTACAAATATAATCTATATTTTCGGAGTACTTCATACGATATTAAATTAATAATAATATCTACGATAATGATATATCGCAATTGTATAGCGAAGGTGATTATTGAAATTAATGACGAACGATCGATGATTCGTTTGTACGGTGAAAATTCGAATTTTCGATACCATGCGGCAACGAATAATAATTCTACCACGCGCCTAGAGGACGTTTGAAATTTCGATATTAAACCGTTGACAGGTGGAAATACCATTACGAGGGGAAATCGCTTTTCCCTTTACCTCTCATACATACGTCGAAAGTACGTTCCTAAAAAAGCTCGGGAAACGTGGCCTAACATGACAGATAGGAAAAAAGTATTCGAGGGAGGATGTTCCGCCACGCGGCCGATTTCTCCGATGAAGATTCACGTGGGATGCGTTATTCGAAAATAAACAAGAAATATTTTATGCCACTGACAGTGCCGATATATCTAAAAAGGGCCAAGTCCACCTCTGTAAATGTCTCCTCGTCTATCTCCATTTAAATTGCGTTGCTTGGTAATAGTTAACTTTAAAAATAGTACCTCTATATTACTCGCTTGAAGCACTTTGAAATGTCCTGGGATAGTCCCAACACTCACTCTTTCTCCATCTTCCTCCATCTTTCTCTCTCTTTTTCTCTTTCCCTTCTAACTTTCTTTCACTATTTTATCCAGACCAGCTAACAGTCTTCTTTTAATACAAAGCTACGAGAAGCAATGAACGCATTGTTTGCACCGCAATAAGAGGAAACTTATTGCTGGCTAACTAATAACGAACGATTCCCATGCGAGTAGTCTTTATTTTCTCCAGAAAAGTGAACTTCGGTAATCTCACTCTCCCTCTCTCCCTCTCTCCCTCTCTCCCTCTCTCCCTCTCTCTCTCTCTCTCTCTCTCTCTCTCTCACCCTTCTTCTATTTCTTCCTTCTGTGCCCTCTTTCAACCCTCTCGTTTCTCTCCCCTTTTCGACATGTCGACGATACAAGAGTTACAAACAGCGAGCAACAGCCGTGGAAAAGTTTTATCGGAATCAGAAGAAGAGAGGGAGGTTTTAGGAAAGCGGTTAAAAGTGCTACACGTCTAGCATTACGCATCGGATTGGATTCACTCGGAAATTTAAAGAGGAATACGTAGTTTCTCTCACGGTCTGTAAACGATTACGATGCTTGGAAAACTGCTTTCGTAGATACGGCTTCTAGGAACTCTACGGAGAAAGTAAGATACGATGGAAGCCGATGCAAACCCTTCGACTCTCGTTTACCTTGCGTGGAAGATAAGAATCCGGAATCGATCGATTCAACTTGCGGAAATAAATAAGAACTTACCTTCCTATCGCTTTATCTGACAGCAAGTTATACAATTTTCCATGTATTTTCAGGATAAAAGCAACATAAATTGCAATAAAAATATCATATAGATACAATGGACAATAAAAAAATGACCAATTCCCAATGGGATCCGTACTTATTCTTATAATTTGATATTTGAAAGTTTTACCAAATTTTAGATTAGATATCTGTATATATCTGTAGATATCTATAACAAAAAAGTCAAGTTTTGAGTCGATACGCTTTGTAATTGTGTTATCGATTTATACGATATACGTTATTTCAACTGAATACGTGCTCGAGAAAAGCAATCCTGTAAAGCCACGAATCGACGGTTAACTTTTTATTTCCTGTCGATGAAAACTGTATTTTTATTTTTGATCGTCAGAATATAGCCGATACCGATGAAACGAGGGAAAACATGTTCAACGACGGTTCGTAAATCAGTAAAGCGAAACGTTAAAGTGCATGGTTCGCAAATGACAAAAAAGAAAAGTCTTAAAATCCATTGCATATGAAACTCCATCATGGAGAACTACAAACTATGATGATCTCTAAATGGTAGTACTTATATATATGTGTGTACTCATATAATATGTGCCTTATATCAAGTATAGAACGCTCTTGAAGTTTATGGTAGCAAAGTAAATTTATAGTTGCTCGCTACTGGAAATTTTCGTGCTTGAACAAACACAAGTTGAGCGATCCTTCTCGGAGTTAATTTCATCTCGAAGCACCTTCGTGATCTTTCGTTAGTGACCACCAACGAACGTATTGACTTCTGGTACTAATAACGAATGATTCCTATTGGAATCCTCGATCTTTACGCTCGTAACTCGATATTTACGAAGCACCCTGGTAAATTCGATACACGCTCTCCTTCAACACTGTCGTCGTTCCGAGAATGGCTTCTAATGCTACGATACGAGCAGTCCTTTGTCAAAAAGCACTCACCATCGACGCTTACTCGATTTCGATCGCCATTTCGATCACCGCTTTCATTCGATTCTTTTTTCGACCTTTACTACATTTACGATACTTTGATCGTTACAAAGAAATTGTATTTAAGTCGTTCTACCAAATGATCTCGATTTACTAAAGTTTTCTATTAAACATACATCTCGTACCATTAGCCGATTAATCGATTCTACCTTTCGACTTTTCGATCTTTCTCCCTTTCCCTTCAACTTTTCCTCCATCATCGCAACCACTTACGTTACTTTCGTTCAATGTAGATATTACCGTTTGAAAACTTTCAAAACTTCTTAATCGAGTCTGTTAATGCGTTCAAAAATTCATAAAAGATATCACTTGCGTTATAGTTTGTTACTCCCTTAAGTAGACATTTGGAGAATTTATGATGTAATATCGATAGTGTTACTACAAGAAGTAACCACGTAATGGAAGATGAAAGGAGAACGGTAGGAGGAGGAATAGATAGTACAGGAAGAATGGACAATTACGTATTCAGGGAATCGAATGAATCGCACACGAGCGAGGAGTTATAGGTCCGAACAGAATGTGCGATGCAGGTGCGAATAGAAAGCCATTTCATTTTGGTTACATTTTCTATTGGTCTGCACGACGAAAAAAGTCAATAGAAAAAGAAGATCGGCTCGAAAAATAAACGATTCTATGTGAACGAAATTAAATGAACACGAGGAACGTTTCTATAACGTAGAAAGACTTGCTTTTGGTGCGTGAGGAAGAAATATGGCTCTCGCGTGCTCACGATAAGCGTCTTGGAACAAATGAATAAGGAGAGAAGCGCTGAGTGCTTAATACGCGAGACCTTTCCATTCCAAGATTTTTCCAAGGGAACCGTGTGTACGTCTTGGATATAACTTCATTGAATCTAACAAGAGAACATTCAGACTTATAAATGTAGGTTACTTAACGAAATAGATCTGAAATGAAGGAGAACATTAAATAATAAATGTACATATGTATATATTCTGTATAATATAGTATTACAAGTTTCTCGACAACGTGATTCTTTCAAAAGTATTTATAAAAGTTCAACATTTTGATATCATCCAATTGAATTAAAACTATTACATGATTGATAGAACTTAAAAAAGTTGGAAACGTAGAAAACAAAAGTTTATAGTTTTACTATATTACCTTTTTATGTTTATTTCTCGTATATTTGCTTTTAGTTTTTTCCTTACAATCATTCATTCATTCATCTCGCAACAAAAATTTTAATCAAAATTGTCGTCAAAAATAAATATAAAAATATGTATTATCTTATGACAGATTGTAAGAATTTGAAAAAAAAAAAAAAAAAAAAAAAAAAAAAAAAGAAAAAAAACAAATAAATTATATATAAGTTTGTACTAACATAAGAGGTGTATTGTCATTAAAAAATAATTTCGTTTAGCAACATCAAATAATTTCAATACATCAAAGTATTTGCAATACAATTCGGAGAAAATAAGATAGAGATTTTCATGTTTATTGAATATGCGAAGATCTGTGAGGAAAAATAAGATAGTCGAAATTGAATTAACCTAGAAATAATAACATAGAAAAAATGATAATAATAACAGAAGCTTTCCTATAAAACTCGATAATTGTCTAAATGGCAAAAAATTCTCATATCTGCGATATCCTCTACTATCGGATTGTTCGTAATTGTTTTTGACTCTCTTAATCCTCGTTGATCTTGTTCACCTACCACTTTCATAGAATTTCTTTCAAAAGCCATCTTACTAACTCATACCTCCTTCGCCCCCCCCGCTCCCTCTCCTGAGTTCCACCGTACAGTTTTATTACAAGATATTCCAAGCACCGGTCACAGCGATTAAAGTCCAACAAAGATTTTTACTCTTTGATAATCCATATCGGCTATCCGTCGCTCTTTATTTTTCCCTTTTTTTTTTCTTTTTTCTTTTTTCTTTTTTTTTTTTTTGAGCTCCTTGCTTACACCTTTTCGTTCCATAAACTAAATCTCCATGGATTGCAACGTGATGGCTTATATCGAGCGTCTGCAAAGTTTACGAAGCCCATCATTCGTCGTTGCTCGCAAAGAACGCCAAGAAGACGATTATTCGCGAAGATAAAATTTAACGGTTTACTTCAAGACGGTATTTTACATTTTATAACGGCCAACTTTTCGATAGCCCAGCATCGCGAAACGTCGCGGACTCGTTTTACTTCTTTTGAGTTAGACTTTATATCATCTTTCTTTTTTTTTTTTTTTTTTTTTTTTTTTCCTTTACCCACGATCTTTATCGAGTGTTACATAGTTACTAAAAAATAACGAAAGATACTTTTTTCCTTTAACAATATTAAATCGTGTATGCGACTTTTTCATCTGTTCCATTCATCGTAAAATAAGGTGAAAAGATATCCTTGACTAGCCTTACAAACTTTTATGAAAAATTTCTTACCCCCCAATCGCGATGCCATTCTTTTTCTTTTCTTTTTATTATTATTTCTTTTCTTTTTTTTTTTTGATTTTTCCTTTTTTTTATTTCGATCACGCGATAACGACGAGACGGAACACTTTTGGAAATAAAACTTAAGAGGGAATTTTTGTGTATAATATCGTCGAAGAGATTCGTTTATCGCCGAACGATGTCGCGCTACTTCGTAAGCTATTTTGAAGCACAGATAAAAGTACGATCTCGGTTACGAGAATGTAACCCTCCAAATTTTCCAAAAAAAAAAAAAAAAAAAAATCTTATTTCATGTCCCTTATCCGTCGTGCAATCTATCGTCGTAAATTGTATCAAGGAAAATAAGGAATTATTTATGTGTCTATTCTTAATCCTTCATTTCCCATATCGTTTTTCATCCTTTTCTCGGCTATTTTAACTCTTCATGTTTTTGTTTTCAAAAACGAGAGAAGTTGAAAAGATTTCAATCCAGTATGCATCCACTTGGTTTCCTTATTCATTTTCATCCATATTCTTGAACCTTACAATGCGATGTTCTTCCTGGCTCACTTCCCTTTCTGCTCTCTTTCAATTCTTCGTCGTCATGAAAACGACTTTGCTGGACGTTCAATTGGAAACGTTTCTCGATCGACAATCATTTTCTTTTTGATACCCGCGCGATCACATGCTATCGAGCTACCGACGTGGAATTGAATTAACCGTGAAATTTTTCTCGTAATATCGAAAGAACCGAAAGATCGAACGAATACCACTCCAACAAGAGGAGCATTTTTGAAAGGTGGAGAATGACCGATCGTACGGAAGGTATCGGTTATTATGCAATGCGCACTGTAAAGGGCGTTTTCTCGAGAAACGAGACCATGAAAAACGTTTTATCCTCAGTTTGCTGTACCGAGAAATTGAGGAGAAAAGAAAGAAAACTCCTTTTGGTTCGCTTAACGCTTTATTTATTCGAGCAAAGAAATAAAATTTCTTTCTCTCTCTCTCTCTCTCTTTCCCTTTCTCTTTCTCCCTTTGGGACCATCCGATCGTTGAGACCAATCTGAGAAGCTAACGCTCACATAATCGCATCTATCTCGAAAGATTCATATTCTTTACACTTCTTCACCTGTTCGAGTTGTAACTTCGTTAGTCCAATTAGTGGCGTCACTCTTTTTCGTTCGAACAAATTGGAAGAAAAGTTTCGAGTGGACTATCTAAGGCTGTTAGGGAGAGATTTCACCCTTTTCTTTGGACGTTGCAACGCGCCAAGACGAAAAGGAGAACGAGGGAAAAGAAAAAGAAATATCTGGCTCGTCGTTTGAAACGTTTCATTGTGCATTATCTCATTAGGACGAACCATTGGACAGAATCTAAACGGATCGGCCCCTCCGATGAGCGTGTTTAGACGAAAGCTATGCGGAGAATGGGCTTGCGGTGGCAGAGGTGGCAGCAGTAGCAACGACAAAAACGAAGTTCTATTCAAGACGCATCGTCCCCTCGGTCCTCATTCTCCTCATTCGGTCCCGACGGCGGTCGGGCCAGCCGACAGTCGTGAACCCTTCACAAGAGCGACCTCGAAGGCACTTTCTTTGATCTTAACCTCATCGAGGCAGGCCTCTTTTCAAGCGTTTCACCCGGCCGCCTCGTAATAGGTACCCTCCGCGAAAAACCGACCCACCAAGAGAATAATCATCCGGAAATCGTCGTACCGCTTTGGAAGGGAAAACCTCGAGAGCGTCTTCGAGCTTTACCCTCCTTGCCTTTTTTTCCTTTCTTCTTCTTCTTCTTCTTCTTTTTCCTTTCTTCTTCTTCTTCTTCTTCTTCTTCTTCTTCTTCTTCTTCTTCTTCTACTACTACTTTTTCCTCTTCTTTTGCTTCTTTCTTCCGTTTCTCTTATACCAACCTTTCTTTCCCTTTCCCGGGTTCCCTATTTCTTCTTTTTCTTTTTCTTTTTTTTTTTTTTTCTCGACGATGTCCTCAAGATCGTCCTCGAGAGAAGTATTCGAGCTGCGAGAGGGTCGAGATTGCACAGCCCTTTTCTCCTTCCTTCTATTCCTCTACAATTTCTACCGTGTCTTTCGCTAGTCGTTTCCAACGTCGTGAAACCAACGTCGGAGAGCTCAGCGCCAATGGAAATTATTATCAAACAAGTAACGAGTATAATTTACGGGATATAAGATGGAACAAACGCTCTGATTTTCAGGTCTACGAATTTTTATGGGAAAGAAATGAGGAGAAAAGAAAAATATAGTAAAAGAAGATTGTCAAGGAAAAACGATAAAAAAAAAAAAGACGTTTCGTGGATTTTCCACTCGGCACCTCTTGCCGTCGACGACTGCGAAAGTTAATTTCATTGAATCGAATTAAGGATGTTGTTCCTGCGAATACACAATTACGAGAGGAAAATAAAAAAGAAAAAGAGAGAGAGAGAGAGAGAGAGAGAAAGAGATAGAATGAATCTACGCGAAAAAGTGAATTTCATGTAATTTGCAGTTGTATTATTTCGCGCGCAAATGTTTTTCACTTCTAATTTTTTTCCATCGCTGTCGTCAAATTTCAAACATTTCGAAATATAGTCAGACGTTTTCCTTCCGGCTTATCTTCTGTGGATACACTATATCGTCCTAACTTTCATTGCTATTCCTTGAATATCGTCCGCGTTTCAATTGTCATATATGTTCTAGAAAACAAATGTTAATGTAATTTGATATTTCTATTTTCCAAGCTACGGTACTATTCTTTACGTTTCTTATAAACGTTACGCTCAGAGTTCACGCGGAATTCAAAGTAGTGCGCGTGCATGCGTAGAAATATGAATCAGTATCTTGCGTCTATAGGTAGTATCACGAAGGTGACGCGTTTCTTCCTTCTATCAAGACTCCCTTTGTTTCGCGAGACAACCTTACTTCGTAACTTACCTCAATATCCTTGGAAATATTTTCCAAAGTTTATAGCTAACAAATAGATTTTGCGCGTCGAAACAACGAAGTGAGTGAGAACGCGTAACGCATAAATTTTCATGAGCGATACTAAAAAAAGTACGTAATAAAAGTAAGAGGAAATATACTATCGAAAATAATAATAATAATAATAATAATAATAATAATAATAATAAGGCAAAACAGAAAGAAAGAAAAACGGACAAATCTCCTTTATATATCTCTGAGTCTCAATACAAATTGGAAAGGAAGAAGAATCGCACCAGCGCTCGTTCGTGACTAAGCTAATCCTCAAAAGAGCGACGAACTCTAAACATCCATCGAAGAGGGAGAGTTAGAGTGCATCGATCGTTGACCGATTTAAAAAGTCGTTTGTTCCGCGGCGTAAGCCTGTAATCCCATTAGTCGATCGAACGGGTCGCCCGAACGGACTGTCCGTTCGTACGTACCTACGGAGTATGTAAAAACTAGAGGGGATCGCTCGTTCTTCGCACGACTCTCGATCCCCTATGGGAAAATAGAAAAATTCAAGTGAAGGACAATGGCCGAACGTCAGGAGGATATGATTTTCGTACGCGTGCGCTCCTCTTTTCCCTCGTTGGATTTACTTCCGGATCTCAGTCGTTCTCGTTGGTTCGTTCGATCCTAGAGCTGAAAAGCAGCCATCGTCGATAGATTTATGAGACCCGTATAGATTCCAATATAAAAGTATCATATAGATGCTGTCGAATGGCTTGTCGTCCGCTACTCTTCAGAAAAGAGCTCTGCAGCTGCGCCCGTAGAAAAAGGAACGGAAATGGTTGAAGCGAGTGAAAAAGCGAACGAGCGGTATGACGGACGAGCGTACGCGTTGATAGCGATCTAACCGTTTTCGACGCATCGCCCTTCTCTCGCGAATCTCCACCCTTCCAAAGTAGTAGGAAGGCGCGAATGAAGGGAAGAAAAAAAAAACGAGAGCGACGTCGTGCGTTCGACGGTGACCAATAGCGAGTCCTACGAGCTAGGAACTTTACCGATCTCCCATTCGTAACTGTCGCTCCTGAAACGACCATCCACTGATGCTTCAAATAATATATACCCGTTTTTTGCGCCCCGTTTTTTCTTTCCCGATGACGACAACCACTACGCTTCGACGATAATTCGACATCGATTCGACTGAATGCTTCGGAACAAGTATCTCGAGACTTGGTCCATTAAACTCACGTCAGCGATATAAAAGATAAAAACAATAGAAATTTGTTTATTGTAATCGAATATCTATTCCTAATATACTCATTTCTCTTATTATATGCTAAACAAATGTTCTATTATTAAGTCTTTATGTATTAGAATGTATTAGATTACAAGTTCTTTTAATGTAAAGGAATTATATTTCGAGGATGAAAATTCTCTCAGAACAAAGGCGTAAAATGCAACATTATTACAGATATCAATTCCATAATATTGAGACTAAAAACATTATAGGATGAAAAAGGATATTTCAACTTTTTTCTCATGGTAGCATTGATCGTTGTCGAACAATCACATATTTCCTTTTTGTTCCATCTATCTGTTCGTTTCAATTGCATAAATAATTTGAAAATGGAATGTTTACTTTCGCTACTAACTACTTCTGAAAGCACTGAATAATTCTTAAAATTTTCTATAGACCTACCTCGTTCTATACATATATCCTCATTATAGTTTTATGTGTTTGCGTATTCGTGAATGCACCCTACAAAATTCGTCCTACATCCTTACAAAATAATTCAAAACTATTTACAATTTATATAATAACTATAATAAGGTTCTTCAATGATTTTGAAGTTTATTCATGTCAAAAAAAAAGAAAAAGTACGACTTAAAAATACGAATGACTCCTTTTAGTCGTGAATACTGATAAATTTAAAGTTCTTCAATAACTTTTCAAAAATCTTCATCTTTGATCGGTAAAAATTACTTAATGTATCTTACGTGATATGGATTATTACGAGTAATGGAAATATCTCAACGATCACGAGCACGTTCGACCCCTTTCGTTCGGACAAGAATTCACAAGTATTTGAAATTATATTTATGACTTCAATGAATCGACACGATTAAGTACGATAAAGGTCGACTTCTCTCCACCTCCCTCCCTCTCTCTCTCTCTCTCTCTCTCTCTCTCTCTCTCTCTCTCTCTCTCCCACTCTTTAGCTTTCTCTGGATCTGACCCTCTGTGGGTCATTTCGACGGGTTTAATCGACAAATACACATACGCGCGTAACAATATATACGTACATGAAACGCATACCTAGTCGGACTCAGCCTTGTTCCCGAGGCAAGTTCGTGGCGTTTATGCAAATTCGAGCATGTGCTCGCGGGAAGTTCCTAATTCAATTCGGTTTTGCGTACACGCCGGGTACTTAACCGTCCTCTCTGCTTCGCGAAATTTGCCTCGTCGCATCCATCTCTAGGCCGCCCCGTGCAATCGTGTTACGTCGACGTACCATTTACCCATTTTCTATCCTTCCCCTCTCGTCACTCTTAGTTGTTTCACGTTTCCGACTAACCATCCCCCTCTCTCTCTCTCTCTCTCTCTCTCTCTCTCTCTTCCACTTCTCTTTTTTCCATTTACATTCATCCAAATACAATGACAAAGGTACGAAGATATAGTTACCTATAATTGAATTACTTCATTCAAATAAATTATATTCATATAATTTGTTATATTGCTACACCATGTTCGATATATACGATAATAGGATATATTTAAATACAAAAATTCATAGAACGGTAAAAACTGAAAAACGTTTTACGTATATTCTTTTTATGGTTCTTAAAGAATAAATAATACAAAATCTCCAAGCGATAACCTTCGTTAATCTAGCATGTTAAGGGTGATTTAAAAATACTGATCGCGTTTACGGATGGATTATCAATAGCCCTCCAATAAGAAGCAACAAGCTCCGTTCTATAAATGACCTTCTTCATGGCACGACCCAATGACATTTGAAAAGTTTATTTTGTACCACACTGGACAATCATCTTATAAATATTAAAAAATATTTCTTTTCTTTTTTCCTTGTTTGAAAGTATTCTCAAGGAAGGCTCTGAGAAAAAACTGGTTCAATATACGTAACATCCAAGATGAAATCTCAGGATGGTTTGTGACGTTTAATCGATAATATCGTCTGGTACGAAAGTGACGTTCTTTTGATGCGACGAAGACTGATAAATATGCATTGCTCAACCAAAGTATATATCTATAACTAAAATCAGCTTCAAAAATGCGAGAGATTTATAAAGTCCATGAATGACCGGACGATCTTTCTCCTTTCACATCGTTCGCCGATTGTCTTTGTCGATCCCTCAATTTTCATTATAGAACTTCTCGCTATAAATTTCGAATGGTGTGTCTATATTTTCCCTTTCTATTTCTCTTTCTCTCTCTCTCTCTCTCTCTCTCTCTTTCTTTCTTCCTCTCTTTCTTATTCTATCTCTTCAGGTGAAACGTTCCACTATGCTATTCCTCGAATTTTGGTCGAATTCCAAGGAAATTCTGATTATTCGTTAGAACATGAATACGTTGAAACGACGATTAAGCGAAATATTAATTTATTAAATGCGTTGAAAGACAAAACGTACGACTTAAAATGAGTGAATAATGGAAAGAAAAATTGAATGTTTCTATTGTAAAGAAAGAAAAAAAAAAAAAAAAAAAGAAAAAAGAAAAAGAAAAAAAGGAGAAATTAACAAAGATATAAAACAATAATTCGTTTTTCTTTTTTTCCAAAAAATGACATAACATTTTGACTAAGAAACGAAATAATATGTTTTTATCGTCTTCTTAGCAACACCGAGAAATTGATCTGGGAAAGCGAATAGTAAAGGAAAAGGAAAAGGAAAGAGGAAAGTTCAGAGACGAGAAACGGAGCCATCGATGGATATTGGAAACGATCGAAGAGGTGCGGCAAGCGGGGTTAAAGCGATAAAAGCTAAAAGAGCCGCATGGAACTGGCAAACGTTTCCCATTCCCACAAGAATCTTCTTTTCTTTCACTGTCCATTTTCAACTTGTCTTCTCGCACCTTTTAATGTAATCTTTGCTAATAATGGAATCTTCAGTTTGACCATTTGACACGAATTTAATAATAAAATGTGCTTACCACAGCATCGTCTTTCTTATGATTGATATTACTACTTAACGAGATTCAAGTCGACTCGAATAACCGTTTTTCCTCGGAATCGGAGGCGGAGGGAGAGAGCGAGAGTGAGAATTCTATTAAATACAAATGTCGTTAATTAATGGGAAGAACAGAACCGTTGCAGGGAAATTGCATCGGAGCGCGATCTCTACCGCTTGATTCGACGTTTAATTACTTGATTAATTACCACTCGACGCAGTCGTCAATTTACGATGGCTGAACGCTCGTAAAGGGTCTATCACTGTTTTTTCCTTTCTTCTCTTTTTCTCTGTCTCTCATTCTCTTGCTATCTCTCTCTCTCTCTCTCTCTCTCTCTCTCTCTCTTTCTCTCTCTCTCACTCTCTGTCTCTCTCTCAGATTTTTTGTTTTTTTTTTCTCGATCGACGATCCGATGAATGGTCATCGAAATGGAACTCTCGACGCGCGTCCCAGATTGTTGCCGATCGTCGGTGCGAGGCTCGTTGGCAAGAGTCGCGTCCGTGGGGTGGTCACGCATTAGTAATTGCCAATTTCCACCGTTCCACCAAACCGACGTAAACTGCCGCCTCTGTCGGCGTCGCCACTGCCGATCCTCTGTATGCTGCATCGAGGGAATAGGTAGGCCAGACATTATGGTCGAATGATACAAACACGCCAAGAGCTTCAGCCGAGGTAACATCGATGAATTCAATTTCTCCCTCATTATTCGAGCTGGATGAAGAGCGATAATTCTATCATTTCTACGATCGGTTTATCCGATGATTTCGTTTCCTTCGATTTCTCCTTTCAAAAAGGTGATATTCCCTTTTTTCGAAACTAATAAAATCGATTTAATTTCTTTTTTTCTATTTTCTTTCTTCCTTTTTTTTTTGGTTTTTTTTTTTTTTTTCGTTTTAAAAATGATAGAACTGGAATACTTTTTCACGTCCGTCTCATATTTCACTTTGAAAGTTGAAATGACGATCGGCGGTTGAAAAACGTTATTTGAAATATCGTACAATTTGATCTTTACAAAGTTGATATCCGTACTTTACAGTGAACCTATCAGTTTATTCTGTCATTTGATCATTTCGCTCGATAGATCGCCTCAATATTATCGATCATTTGCAGATATAAATTTCGAATCACAATGAACGATCAACCGCGATTTAACGCTCGTCGTCTGTCACAAAATATTATATACTTCCGTTAACGAGCGGTCATTTTCGCGGTTACGAAATAATGAATCGCGTTATATAGAACGTACGTGGACGGTCGATCGTCGTTTACAGCATTTCCCACTGTTTACGCAGCGGCGGCTCTAATCTCGAATCCCGATCGACAAATGGATTCTCGTAATTCTCAAACCGATTTACGGCATTCCGATTAACCCGCTCCAAACGCCTCTCTTCTGTAGAAAGCTCGATTCCCATTGTTGTTTGATAGCATAGAAATCTTCATGAATCGGACTGCTTTGTTTAAGCGAAAAAAAAAAAAGGTTGAAAGAAATTTCCACTCGTTCGTGCTTTTATGATCTTTGAAATACCGATATATTCCGTAATTCTATTTAACGTTTCATCATATTAATTGTCGAATATTTATATCCTCACCACACCTAACAAATATATAACAAACATATTTTCTCACAGCATATAAATTTGAGAAAAAATATTAATCTCATACACATTCGTTCGGATTAATTAAATACATTCTAAATTTGCGTAATAATGAAAAAGCGTTATAAGAAAAATCCATAGAAATGCCTAAAATCGGATTTCAATTTTTCAAATCTATATACGGTATTCATTTGGCGAATTAACTGACTTCTCGAAAGCACATCGGCGAAAGCGAATAACAAAAGGAAAAGAAAACAAAAAAGAAAAAAGAAAAAAAAAGAAGAAGAAAAATCACGCGGGAGTGGAAAGCTAAGCCGAGCTCTTTCATTTATTAATCTGGCATCATCGTGTGGCTTGTATCGTTCACCATTGGATATTGAATCGTCTTTGCACTGAAACAACCGTGGCGAAGCCCCATCTGATTCGGAAATTCATCGACGAGACAGACGTGTATAGGGAATTTTGGAGTGGCTCGATTCGATGGTACGTACGCATACATCCGTCGAGGATGGACGTGCCAACATCGACGACGCTTCTAACACCGAAAAAAGGTTCTAGGGACGGAGTTAGCGGGGAGGGATTACTGGTGGCATTTGGCTCTGGTTCTTTCTTGGCATTTCGCGAACGTCGAGTGTGCCAGGAAGGTTGGGAAGAGGAACGCATCGACTAAAATCTCCCCGATATTGTGGCGCTGCACCGACAGGAGAATGGTCTAGCATTGGGGTGCACGCGAAAGCGTATATCCTGCAAAATTATCGCGAATAGGCGTGGAATACTTTCCTTTCGACACAATGGAACCTAGTGTGTTACATTCATACGGCTCGACGGACTTTCCCGTCTCGTTGGCTTGCCACTTTGCTAATTGCAAAAAACTAGTCCGGCCCGGTTTCGGTTAAGCAATCCCCTTTCTATCTTCGAACGGACTTTCCCGAAATATGGCACTCTCTATGCCGAATATCTAGAACGAAACGTCGTTGAACGGGATTCATAGGAACGCGCCAAATCGTACGAAGTGTTGATTTTGTTCCTACCAGACGTATTAAATGAAAGAATACGCGTTCATCCTATTCGAAATGATGTTTTCCCAAAGGAGCCGTTATTTTTCAACTTGTTCCTTTCGAATGCACTCACCAGTAGGAATACTTTTCTTTTCTCATTGATCTAGTTCTTCTAATGTCTTTTGATAAATAATCTATTGAATCACGTAATTTATCTTGTAACATTCGATACTCGTAATGATCGTGATCATTTATTTATAGGAAATTTATGGTGCAAAATAATCAAAATGGACGTTATTTATAGGTATACGTCAATAAGACGTTATTTTTTCTTATAACTATATTATCAATTTCATTCGAATGAAACAGCATTATCACGACAAATTTCACAGAATTTGGCGAGTTTGAATAACTGGTTAATGGCCACGTCGTTGGTTGGAGATGGAAGAAGAAGAGTTTTGAAGGACGAAATGACGATATAGGATCGTACGGGGAGTATTCCGCAATGCTATGGCGGCCAACAAAGGGAAAACCCTTTTTCACTAATGAGCTACGAAACGCGGCAACGTCATAGAAATACTTTGAAAGGCGAGCTGCGCCGTCCGCTCTTTTGTTGCAACCCTCCTTCCCTCGCGCACCATCAACACCGCTATCACTACCACCACCACCTCCACGCGTACTATCTTCTTCTTTACCCACCCATCTTTTTTTCCCTCACTCTATCTCATCCCTTCTTCTTCAGTCGCGTTCTTCTTTCGACCGCTACGATTTCATTGGAACTCCTCCGTCTAGCACTGTTCACGGTAAAAGATTTCTTTGGGAATTATTTATCTTTGGTATGTTTAAAGATTGTTTACCTTCAAGTTTTTACGCTGTCTTATCAAAAAGTCAAAAAAAAAAAAAAAAAGAAGGAACTACGAAAACATACAAAGAAGATAAATTGTTTTCATTCGTATGGAAAAATATTAATGGATGATGAAATCTTCATCACGATAAACATATTATATATTTGTATTTTAATTGTTCTAAAGTTAAAAGCGGAAGTTTAAGTATCGATATTTTAATTTTCCGTATTGCTTTAACTTTACTACCGTCAATTTAAGTCTAATAGTATTACTTGAATAAAAGCGACTATTTTATTGAAGACAAAATGAGTGTATCGAAGGAACCGAAGGGTTGGCATAAGGATTGACCCAGCACTTAGTGAAATTTATCGTAAAAAAGAGTCCCTCGAGAGCTCGCAGCTTTCAGACTCTCTTCTCGAGTCCTTCGCATGGAACGATTCGCCAATACTAATTCTCGAATAAAAAAGGATGAATCGGAGAATCGTTTCGCATTTTAAAAGAGAGAGAGAGAAAAAGAGAGAGAGTGAGATCGAAGTCCTCACAACTCACCTGATTTAAGAAGAACTTTTCTTAAGAAACTCCAGTCTTTTCTTTCGAATTATATGACATCTTTCTTATTTTTCTCCAAGGATCATCTTTCTATCCATTTTAAGAACTAAAATCTAAATAATAATAGACCGTAACATGAGAATGCACAATAAGTATGATATATCGTTATCGTTTCTTTTTTTTTCTTTTAGATGCAATTTTTGATTTTTTTTTTTTGCATTATTGCATAGTTATCTTTATTAACGTAACAACATATCTTCACATTTTTCGTAAAATTTCGATAGAATTTATTTAATCATTCTGTTAATAATTTTTAACATTAACATTTTATATTTTTAATCAAATTAAATTTATTTTTATATTGATGATTTTTTACGAAATCGCAAAAACGAAAAATATAATTTCGATAAGTGTAAGATAGATTGAAAATGTTACAGTAAAAAGTATATATATATATATATATAGAAAGACAGAAGTCGGTCGGTCGGGTTACGTTTTGGAATGAAATCGATATACCGTGGCTCTGATCCAGATGTGCCAATGACCGAAGATAACTCGTAATCATATCGGTTTTTTTTTTGCGTGCTTATCTGATTTTATTCTCAGATAATCTTTGATTAATATGTTCATACGATTTAATATTACGTTTAATTTATCAACTGTAAATTTAACATTCACACTTGATAAATTTATCACGATGTCAATGTCATCGTCATAAATAAAATGATTAAATCTAATACGATTATTTATTTAGAATTAGAACATTTATATGAGAACATTCTTTCTCATATATTTCAACACTTTATAAACTTTATAT
This sequence comes from Vespa velutina, assembly GCF_912470025.1. Classification (NCBI taxonomy): domain Eukaryota; kingdom Metazoa; phylum Arthropoda; class Insecta; order Hymenoptera; family Vespidae; genus Vespa; species Vespa velutina. The sequence continues at coordinate 4,396,319 of NC_062195.1, forward strand.
CGATCATTGTTTCGTATGATATATATATATATCATACGAATATATATATATATATATATATATATAATGCTTATTCTCTCTAGATAGAAAACAAGGGAGAATGAAACAAAGGGAGATCAAAAAAATCGAATCAACTTTCCAAATTTTAAATGGTACAAGCGTACGAGTAAAAAAGCCTGTTCTTTTGAAACCATACTGATCAATGATTTGAAAACAGCGCATATATATATATATATATATATATATATATATATAAAGTGAAAAAATGAAGGAAAGGAAAAATTCGATGATGCGAATCAGGTTCAACGATCCTGTAACAATTCTGAATCGACGATGAGGTTGCCGAATTTCGTGATTTCAGAGTGCACGTCCACGAGACTACATCATGAATATGTAAAGCGTTTGTACGGCGGCACGTTGGTGTACCCTCAGTATTCTCCCTACTCTTTCTCTCTCTCTCTCTCTCTCTCTCTCTGTCTCTTTCTCTCTCTCTTTCTCTCCCTCTTTATTCCTCTACCTACCCCTCTCTTTATCTATGTCTCTGCATAACCCCTTTTCGTCTCCGTACCTTAAACTTTTCATCATCGCTGAACGCTCTACATATATTATATCGTCTTACGTAAATACATAACTAAGATAAAAATAATAATAACGATCAACCTTGAGAAACTCTTTCTCCTCACTGCATTTTCCTTCGATGTGAAGATACTTTTAAAAATATATAAGAAGATATTTTCTAAAATACTTTGTTAGAATATTTTAATATTACGATTTAAAATATATTATTCTAAATCTTATACCTCATTTTCTTTCAAATGCATATATTTATTTAGAGTGCATTTAAATATGGAAAATAAATGTAAAATCTATAGACTATAAAGTTTTCTAATAGAAAATAAAAGAATAAGTGAAAAAGTATAAAAAAAGGAAAAACATATTTATTCACATAATATTTATAATACATCACATATATTATAATGAAGATAAACTATACTTAGATATTTTATTAGATAATATTTGTATGTAACATCTTTACAATCTAAAGTTTATTGATGAAATAATTCTAAAAATGAAATAATCTTCGAAAAATCTGATCAGCTGATCTTCTTAAGTCATTCATGATACTTAAGTACTTATATTATATACTTCTGTATTTTTGCGTAATCATTATAAATAATATTTTTTATCTTTCTCCTATTAATATTTAGAGACAATAGATTTAAAAGACGGATCCTATTAATTCGAATCGAGTGAATGAAATTTCAATCTTTCGATCTTCAATTCATAGATTTACATTCGGGTTAAAATTTGTGCATTTTCGAAGATCTTGAAATGATTGCATACGTGATCCTGAATGAATGGAGTTTACTCGAATGACTTGGATTTGCGTAAGTTCGGAATTACGTTTATCAAAAAGGGTAGAAGAAATTCACACATTATATCCATATAATGGATACATTAAATAAATTCATAATTTATGATTTTTACAATATTATAGTTTTTCTTTATTGCAAACAGTTATTGCAACATAGAGAAAAAAGTAAAAAAAAAAAAAAAAAAGAAGAGCACGACAAGCTAATATTAACTTGTTGCAATTAAATGAAATTTATTCAATGAAAAATATTTTCCCCGTATTAAAAAAGTTTTATTTAAAGTCGATTGGAGGATTTCACAAATAGACCTTCTTTCGACAGAAAAACGACGAAATGAAAGTGTATTTTCGAAGTGGCGTCCATTACGTTCCAACGTTGTCTGCTGAAGGATAAACTACCTTTTCCCTTAGCTCGAGGACTATATATAATACCCGGATCTCAGCACATTTGGTTCCTGGTGAAAGTTGCGACATAAATTTATCCTCCGCAGCTCGTAAGCTCAAAATCCAAACTTTTCCGACAACTCCCACACTAGCAACTTCTTTTTCAGTTTTACTTTTGTCTATTTTTATTCCTCATTTTACTTCGGCTCATTTGCACACGCATGCTTTCAAAAAAGCTTTCTTACTCATTTCTTTTTCTTTTTTACGAAAGACAAAAGTCTTTCACTGAAAGAAAGAGACGTCATTTCTCGAACGCAAATTTTGAATGACCAAAAAAGACTTTCACAATCTTTCATTTATTACTTTTCTTTCTAAAAAAAAAAAAAAAAAAAAAAAAGAAAAAAAAACGTATGGCCTTTCTTCATCGATTTATTATTTTCGAGTTAAATAAAAACGAATAACATATAGGTATGTATATACTGTAGATAAATTCGTTGATTTTTTTATCATATTAAAAAAAAACACTATAATTCTTTGTGCAAATACATTTTATAGATTATTATTATTAACTTTTTATATCGAGTATGAAATATTCGTGAAATTGGAAAATGTCGATGGTGAGAAACTATCAATGAAGAAAATTATCTTGAGAAATCTTAAGATCATTCTAGATTTTGATAAGTCCAAATACGAACTTTTCTCGTCAATTTATACAACGTAAAAGAAAATGACGTCACAAAGATTCCATAAGATTCGAATTAACACAAGCTTCGATTTATTAAACATATCTGTAATTTTATTAAATTGGAATTCAACTTAATACATTACTTACACGGTTCAATAGATATTGCCAATTTCATCCCTACTTTTGTCCGTTCCTTAGGTTCCATTATGAAAGATAACTCAAGTACACAATTGAAATCTAATTGTTGAGAAGAGCATCTTTATGCTTGTCACGAAGAGACACATTCTTCACATCGAGACATAGAGCGTACATACTATACGTTGTTACTGTGAAAGCCGAAAACATAACTTTATTAGTGTACTCGCTGTTGCGTTAGTTAGTCTTAATAAGGTACTATCAAAGGGCCACTCCAATCCTTTAACAAAGGATGAAAGCATATTCGGAAGTTGTTGAACTACATACGTATAGCGCAAAACTTGAAACTGACAGTGTCGAGGGCCATCGATTAAACTCGCAAGACGAATGTAAATGTTTCTTTACGATTGAGACAGAAGAGAATGCGCTTACAATGAATTTACAGTTTCTTGAATGAACATATGACCTTTTGACCTTCCTCCATTAACGTTACGTGGCTTGAAACTGAACAACGTGTCTCCTTCTGTCCGTTCATTTTGCACCTATCAATTAACAGACGATGAAAGGGCCGCTCCGTCGTCGATTCTATCGCTTCGGTGATAACAACGATCAATTTATCGATTGATCCTCAGTATTCTCTTATATTAAGTTCTTTATAATTGTATATTAACTTACATATAAATATGTAATTTTTTAGAATTTTGATTCTTAATAGTTTATTCTTCAAAAAATAATATTTCCTTGGATATTTTACTTTGGGATATGACTATATTAAGTTAATTATATTAAACATCATAAAGTGGAACAGTAAAATACTCTTAAATATATTCTTTTTTTTCAGTATAAGTGCAATTACTCTCTTCGGCCATATTGTACTTCGTTCTAAATAGTTTCATATAAATGTATTCTTTTTCTTATAAAAATAAAATACTATGTTACTTTTTGCTATCGATTATTATCGCTAATTACTTTCGATATTACTTACATATTGCATATATATATATATATATATATATATATATATATATTTATTTATAATGGTTTACGATTACCATTTATATTATTAAAGATAATAATCCTGTTTAGATAAGAGAGAACATTCGAATCTTGCGAATATTGTTTATCGTAATCTCAACGTAAAGCAAAAGGATGAAAGTTTTTTACGGTAATGTAAAAGTCGAATGCATAAAATAAAAAGTAAATAGATACGTATCATTTTTCAAATATGGAACCGTCGAAAACGTATACGTTTCTATTTTAAAAATGCACGCGTACACTTATTATTTTTCTTTTGTAAAAGGTTTCAAGGCATTCGAAAAAATATGTGCTCGTAAAGCGGACAGTTCACGAGTCAAGTTTATGTCCCGTACGTCCTACGAAAGTAAAAAACGTATGTCGAGCATTAAAATCGCTTTTGTTTGTAGCTACGTTAGCGCGAAATAGACCGGATGGACTGTCGAAGAAAGAAGTACGCATTGTCCGGAGTGTTTGTTGTTAGCAAAGAGTTTTCTTCATGAAGTACACTTTCTTAAAAAAAAACAAAAAAAAAAAAGAATTACCAGCAACGTGAAATTGAAACAATAATAACGAAACTATCCAAATTAATTTCCTTTTCCGTTGGTAATTAACGTACATTAAATATTATATAGAGTAACAAATAAATTACGATAAATCGTAAAAAATATTTTCTCTCGTATATATCGTTCATTTTTCGAAAGGGAAATCGTTATAAAAAAAAAAAAAAAAAAAAAAAGAAAAAAAAAAAGAAAAAAAAAAAAAAAAAAAAAAAAAAAAAAAAAAAAAAAAAAAAAAAAAAAGAATAAAAAAAAAGAAAAAAAATAAAAAAAAATAAAAAAAGAAATAAAATAAATAAAAACGAAAAAATAGTGGAGCTCGTGCGAAGAGGCCCAACGTTATCGTAGTCGGAGGATGTATTCCTATTTCCTGTATCGAAACAGCTTGAAATATTCATGAGCTCTGACCCGAGTATCGTTTACCTCTAGTCGGATTGCGAAATTTTAAACCGCTCCATGCTGGAGTCTCTGTTACCTCCCTCCGGCTATTCTCGATGGTAGGTGGTCGTGGTGGAGACGGCGGCTTTATCCTTCCCATCCTCCTGCGATGTCCTTCAACCCCGGTGGAATACCAACTTCCCATCAGTGACCAGAGGCACTCGGCACCATTCCAACGCGTGCGTAAGTGCACGTTACACCAGGAATCCGGTTTATGCGATGCGTGTGTTACTACGTTGCACGCTGTCATGGCGAAGATCCTCCTCTTTCTGTCTTTCTCTTTCTCTCTCTCTCTCTCTTTCTCTTTCTCTTTCTCTCTCTCTCTCTCTCTCTCTCTTTCTCTCTATTTCTCTCTCTCTCTCTCCTCTCTTTCTCTCTCTCTTTCTCTTTCTCTCTCTATGTTACTCTCTACATATGGTAAACTACCATGTCCACACGTAGGAAGCTGCTCTTCGACAGATTCCGTCCGCAGAGCGATATGTATTCAGCCTCATTTTGCATCTATCGAAAGCTCGAGGTCACGTAATTCCGAGATTTACTATTGAATTTCATTACAGACCGATATTCGATCGAATTTGCCACCTACGACGATCTTCGTTCGCTGGATAATAGCATTGGAACGTATGTGAGGTAGGCAACATGCAAATTTAAACTGAACGGTAATTGAAGAGACAATAAAAAAAATTAATAGCTATAGTTATCCATATCGATGTATACGGCATGCAATTAAATTAAAGAAATAATAACCTTTTTTATATCAAGATTTATTTTTGTCTAGAAAATTTACTTCCTATTATATAGCTACGAGCCTTATCTGATAAGAGTTCATTATACTCAAAATTATTTAAAAAGAAATTTCTCTTTGTCTCTCTTTATCACTTTTTCCATTGCAAAAAAAAAAAAAAAAGAAAAAAAACCACTAACGTTTTCATATACATAGTTTTTCTCTATCCGTTCGGTAACGTCGTATGCGTACTTTGATCATCATGGCAACGGTAATTTCGTTTAATGTAATATTTAACAAGCATCGACTTCGCTCCATTCTGTCTTTACACAATACTACTGTTATTGTCCGTATGTCATTCAACGAACTGTACGTTCAACTTTGTCATATTTCATCTAACATTGCATGGACATAATGAAATATTTTCGTTATAACCATATCTATCATTTATTCTTTATTCATAAAAAAAAAAAAAGAATACGACAAATGAACAAAGATAAAACAGAAAAGAAGATCTGCCACAATCGAAAAAGATCGAATCTATAACATATATTTATTATATTTATTAGATTTAAAAAAAAAAAATGATTTCAATAAGATCATCATAAATCGAGTCGCGCATAGCGTCTCAAAATGTAACAGAACGAAAGAAACTCGAAAAATTAGAAAGTAAAGATGAAAACTGACGGTCGTGCAGTCGACATGTACGTATACGGGTATGAAAAGCAAACGGATAAAGAGAAAGAAGAACAGTAGGACCGGAAGAAAAACGTGAAATAGAAGGGAAACAAAACGATGATGAACGAGCGCGTGGTAGGACAGTTCCAAGTCGCAAAAACGTGGAAGAAACGGATGGAAGAAACGAATGTCCGAAACGAGTGGCACGAGGCGAGCGTGATGTAAACCCGTCCGCCTGAATAATTGAGACGAGGTTGTATGGTACATTAAATGTGAACGAATGTACATACATACCTACATAGTATCTACAAGTCCGGTCCATGCATATTGTCTATCGGCTTTCCTCTGGAAAACGACAGAAAGAGTAAAACGTGAAGTATGTGAGTGTATATATATATATATATATATATGCATATCGAATAAAAAAAAGTAATATATTTATTTTATCAGGGCAATACTCTTTCTCCTTTTATCCCTCTCTCTCTCTCTCACCCTCTCTCTCTCTCTCTCTCTCTTTCTTCTTTTCTCTCTGCTAGTATATAAACTATTGTATAGTGCATTTATAAATTTAGAATAATCTTAAGATCTTATATCAAAATATACATATATCAATTAAGATTCAAGTATATTTAGCAACAGACATCAATGAATAAAACAAAAAGAAGAAACAAAAAAAGAAAAAAAAAGAAAAAAGAAAAAAGAAAAAGAATGAGTAAAACAAGATTATCCTTGTCGTTGTCGTCATCGTTGTATGCATAGAAATCGCCATAATACATAATGTACCTATAAGCGATCAATATTATTTTTCCGCGAGTACTATATCACATAGGAAATTACAAGACCGCTTCAATAAGTAATAAATAACGCCATGAACAAAGTGGCGGTAGGTGTGGGAGGTAAGTCTGCCAACGTGTAATGCGAGCTACTCCCTCTCCCTCTCTCTCTCTCTCTCTCTCTCTCTCTCTCTCTCTCTCTCTCTCTCTGGATCCCTCTCTCTCTTTCCTTCCTTCTCGCACTCCTTCCACTTCTTGTTTCGCCTACCTTCTCACGCTTATCCCACAACTTCCTTCTCCTACTACGTATACCTCTTTCGCTTCTCCTTGTGTTCTCTCTTGTATTGTTAGCACGATGATACATTGGATTCACCAACGTTCGCGAAACAGTCCTCCGAGATAGTGATACTCGCGTGCATAAGCGTACACGCACACGTTCTCGTGGGACACACGAAAGCGAAGAGAAAGGAGAATAGAATAAGAGAGAGAGAGAGAGAGAGAGAGAGAGAGAGAGAGAGACTTAGAGAGAGAAAGAGTAGAATGGAGAACCGTCCTTCTCAACGGAGTCTTTCACGCTCTTGAATTTTCCTCCAGAGGCAAAAGCTCAATCTTTGTCCTTCGTCCTCTACTACGTCCTGTCTACTCTCTTCTATCCACCTCCAGCTTGCTCCTTCATATCCCTTTCTTTCTTCTTCAGTACGCTTTCATCCCCACTCTTATCTCTCTAACATTTTCGTCGGCTTTCACCGTCGAGCGTCGGAGCACGGAGTAGCTTAATAAAATTTCGACTGTGCTGCCGAGTAATCGAAGCGGAGCTAACGTAGCATGCAAATAACATTAGGGATTATGATCGTGAGCAAATTCGTTATAATATGGCGACGTGGTGAAGGAGGAAGAGCGTCGATTATCTTTCGCGATTTAATGCCTCGGTGCCTTCACGAATTCCGCTTTCTTTGGACTGAACGAAAGAGGACGAGAAAAGAGAGGCAGAAAATCGAAGGTAGTTTATCGCAGAGTTTAAATTTTATCCCGGTGATTTATCGCGAAAATTCAGACGAGCACTACCACCGTGATTCAACTTTGTACTTCCACATCGTTCTTGTTTTCCACGGTAAGCAAGTGAATATAACCAGCTAGCAAGAGGATACTATCCGAGAATATCCGAAGACTGCTAGGTCCTGCTTTCGTGCCTTGCAAAATCTCCTCCCCTCCTTTCTCATTCTCTCTCTCTTTCTCTCTCTCTCTCTCTCTCTCTCTCTCTCTCTCTCTCTCTCTCTCATTCTCTCTCTCGACAAGCTCCGTTCAGCATAACCTACCGTGAGCTATTTTCCTCTTTCCTTTTCTCCACCTTCATCCTTTGAAAACTTTTCTACTCGTCGTTCTCGAAACTTTCAAATCACTGCCCCTGTACCTGAAGCTCTTTAAAAATTCACCCTTCGCGGCCGAGAAGGATCGCGCTTCGTAAACCCGCGTGCTAGGAGAAATCGATGATGAAACGAAAGAAATGAAAGAATCGGAGGAAAGAGTGAAATGGAAATCGAAGGCCGACTTCGTAATTTGTAATTGAAATAGTGGGGTTATCACTTAAAGTAAAATCGCCTCGATATGGAGAGACTGATAGGAAGTCTCAATTATAAAAGTAATTAATATTTCTTTGAAAAAAATTGAACGAGATGAAATGTAATATGGAACTGACCGAAGAACGAATAAGGTTTAATTGTTTTGACGAATCGTGAAAACTTTTTCCGACGAATATTATCGATTAAATCCATTTTAGAATATTTTGGTAATTAGTATACGTCCGTAAGAAAAAAGTCAACTAAAATTTATCGAAATGTATATCGATATTTTTTTTATTCTATTTAATTATTAAAAATGTCGTATATTAATAGTATAAAAATATTTAGAATATTGTGATTACAGAAAATCCAAAAATATATATTCTATTTATGAGGATCTATTAAATTTTAGATATAACTAATTTTAATGATTAAATTCACAGATGTTATAAATTTTAAGAAATTGTTGAATTCAATTAATCTTTTGAATAACTCATTATACATCAATCGTTCCCTTCGAATTTATTCATAAGATAAAAAAGCATTGAGTTGAACATCGCATAGGAAAGTTATTTATGTTCTCATTGAAAATCGGATCGCTAAATAGTTCTGCCCAATAATTTTTTCGATAAGAATATACGTATTGTTCGATACAAGCGCGACGATTTCGAAGACCTCTTTGAAGAAATAAATTCGTTCATTCATGGAATTCACGAGTGAAATCGTTAGTACTACTTGTGAAAATTTTAAATTGTCGCTATAGACAACGAATTTAGATATTATCGACAAGAATGATTCACGATATCGGCCAAGCACGAAATGAGTCTGGAAATAGTTCCCGTTCGATATAGGACGATCTCGATCGATTATCTATAAGCTTGGTTGGCTTTAACTTTCGAAAAAATGTCTTCCTATCACGTCCCCATGTCTCTGTTGTCTTTCTCATTTGTCTCTGTATTCATTCGTTTTTCTCTTATATTTTTCCTCCATTATTTTTATATTTTTAATACATACACATGGTCTCTCCCTCCCTCCCTCCCTTTCTCTCTCTCTCTCTCTTATAATTGTTCCTATTCTTCCTTTTAACAGTTGCTTTGATTTCGATGATTCATGTTACTTATTTGAAATTTAGATCCTGAATGAATGAATAATATTTTATTAGATTTAATTTTCTCATCTTGAGAAAATTCATATCAGTGAATTATCTTTTATACAAAAGAAAATTCATTAAAAGTATTATTGACATGTACAAGAAATATTTAGTCTTATAAGGAATAAAAAGTTTTAAGAAAATTGAAATTTAAAAATCAAAACAAAATCGTTTTCAAAAGCTGTTTTAAAGTACTGTGGCTTTATCGGACTTTCAGAACTATGCATAATTCGATTCTCGATTCAATTTGGTTCTCTGATTACGAACAATCCCTATAGCCATTTTTACTTCATATGGTTCAATGATAAGGAACATTTAATTAAACTCAGAAACATACGATATTTAAGTGACATCGATATAAAAATTCCCTGTTCTTTTTTTTTTTTTTTTTTTTTTTTTTTATTTAATTTACAATCTTATGAAGAGATTTCGTTTTTAGACGATCATTACGAACTCCGAAATTTTTTATGAATTCAAATCGACTTTTTTTCCATATATTGATTTCGCTTTGTGCTTTTTCCGTGTTTCACGTGGTTAAAACTTTTGCATTGGCATTAAAAGTACTTTAACTCGCTTTTACGAATCTAAAGTTGTAAAAGTATGATTTTGAAAAGAGCTCTGTATAAAATCAAAAAACAAACCGTTTAGTAGATGCAACGAAAGCATAAAGAAAGATCCGTTCTATTCCCATCTTGTTTTTAACCGGTAATACGAAAACAAGTTTCGATAATTAATGCACCATTAGAACGAACATTTCATTATTCAATAAAAAAAAGAAAATAGTGGATAGAAAAAAAAAGATCTATTATACAAAAGTAAGAAAATGATAAATAATTAAATGTGCTTGAGAGCTATGAATTTATTATACTTTAAACTTTCTTTCTTTATATAGAAATTTTACAACAATTTCATTTGTTTATATCAGTAAATATAAGAATAGTAAAAAATATCACTTTAGTATTGTTTTTATAGTAAACAAATTAATTACTTAAATATTTGATTATTGTTGTCCGTAAAATTTAAGAAGATTATTATTATGATTCATAATAAGCGATAATATATAAAGCATGAGTGAAAATTATCAAATATATAGAAGTCATGTAAGGAATTCATTGTAGAAAGTAGAATTTGAATTAGTAAGAATCAGATGCAGAAACAGGCGCGACAGTACGACAGTGATAAAGCCGGCATTTAGTCAAACGAAAGGTTCTGGAATGGTCAGTGAATTGCCAAAGAGTCAGAGTCTAGTTTAAAGGGGAAATCGATCGCGCTTCTATCCAACGAACCAGTCGACGAACCACCCGACGAACCACCCGACGAACCTCCCGACGAACCATCCGACGGACATCCCAATGGCGGATTTCACTGTCCTTTGGTTCGAGCGTAATGACGCCTGAAGCGGAGTTTAATCGTGGATTAAGTAGGATGGCTATTCGAATCGGTATTTCGATTCAACGAAAAAAAGGTAGGCGGTAAAGTAGATAGAATCGAAGTAAAGGTGTCATCACTATTTCTTTTTTTTTTCCTCTTCTTTTTTTTTCTTCTTTTTTTAAGAAACTTCACTGACATGATCTGTTTCGCAAGCTCAAAGAGAAAATCGATCAAATTCGAAAGAGAATTTGTCAAGTCCTTTCGGTATACCTAGATATATCAACTTTTTTATGAATACAAATGGAATACGTGTATCTGTAACATGATATCTGCTCTAGTATGGCGACTACTTTATTTTATTCGAATATGGAAGCTTTGAAGTAGCAGTGTCATGACTTTTGGGCAGAAAGAAAAAATACACTCTTCATATTTCTTTCTGTCAAAGTTGTATGCATTTATAAGATTGAACTTTTCTTTGTCTGATAGAATATATTTTGAAGATTAAATTGAAAATTGTTTTCATCAAAAAAAATTTTTTTTTTGTTGAAAAATACAGAAGAAAGAGCCATTAGCATAGATGTACATAAAAATGTTATGTACTTATTATAATCTCTATGGTAATCAACTAATATAACAAAAATAATATCCTTAAGATATAAGAGTAATATATATATATATATATATATATATATGTATATATAAGTTTATCTCGAGCTGGATTTTTGAAATTTTCTTTCTATTAAAAATGATGAAATATTACATTTTTTAAATATTATCTTTCTCTTGTAATAACAACGACGTCAAATAAATTTAATCACTGAATAAAAATCTTTACAACGAATTTATATTTTTCAATATGAGTAATCGAATTTCATTAAAAAAAAAAAAAAAAAAAAAAAAAAAAAAAAAAAAATAAAAAAATAAAAAGAAAATAAAAAAAAAATAAAAAAAAAATAAAAAAAAAAAACATTGCACTTTAGAGAAAGTAAATTTAAAATCAGTAATTATATTTTTTATGGAATTTAACGCTAGATATATCAAGTATGTTTAAACGTTACTTCAGAGCGTTGACATTCGTATTAATTTAACATTTAATCAAGAATTCTCTTTTGCATCAACGCCGACATTATATTATATACAATTTTTAATTATTTAATTGTTGCATCACAGATAGCTTCATAACTGAGAGACATCTTTAGTTAGTTCTCGATTTTAAATAAAATATAACATGTAATGTTTACTATACAAAAACATTGAAACCAAATAGAAGCCATTTTATCGAAAAATCATATTTTAAATTCTGAACAAAAGAATTCTCTCTCTCTCTCTCTCTCTCTCTCTCTCTCTCTCTCTCTCTCTCTCTCTCTCTCTCTATCTCATTCAACGATTTTTAATAATCCATAATAAATTAGAATTATTCTATATCGATTAGATTTTCTATCAAGGAAGATATTATTTGATTCAGAAATGTAATGATTTTATTGTCGTTAGAGAGAAATGATGAAGGGTACAAGGTAAAGAAAGAGGAAAGAAAGAACTTTTCTTTTATCAACGAGTGCGCTTTCATCCTCTCTCTCTCTCTCTCTCTCTCTCTCTTTCTCTCTCTTTCTCTCTCTCTCACTCTTTCGAGGAGAAATCTACCTACCGTAAAATCGGCGTCCAAGTTATTTCATGGGAGGATGATCGTCTTCGTAATAATCCATTCCTTCGGCTGATGCAACAGAAATCCATTAATACGTTGGTCTTTCGAGAATGGTTTAAGGACCCACGCGGCATTTAACCTGTTAAACGAAAAATTGGATTTCAAATGAACGGAGTTTCTTGTCACGTTTATTTAACTTCTCTTATGGATTTTTTCATATATTTTGTTTTTACTTTATTAAAAATGATCAAACGTGAAAGAGTAAAGAAAAGGAATAGGTGCAAAGGAAAAAATAGTCTATAGTCTACCGCGTACAAATTACTCTACTTTTCCTTGGTAAATCGACGACGAACTCAAAATACATTGCATAATATTTCCTGGCATATTTCTTTTTTGGTCGACATTATTCTCTGCTACCTCGATGAAGCGCACTGACTTTTAATATTGGATTTTTGTGTCGTCTATACGAGAATACGCTCCTAAACGAGCAAGTTGCGTATCCCTCGCGATATGACGTAAAGAAAAATAAAATGAAAAGAGACAAAAGAAATAGAATTATAAAACTGAGCGATTATTTTATTGTCCTCAACTTATCGATCGACAAATTCGAGTTCGAGAATACTAATATATTTTCTACTTCTTCTTCTGTCTTTATTTCTCTCTTTCTCTCCTTCTATGTTTAAAGTAGTAATATTAAAACAATTTAAAAAGGCTGGTCGAAGGATTTTATTTTCAAAGGTAAATGCAAGAAACGAAAAAAATAGATCAATGAATGTCAAGTTGAAAAGAATTCTTAATTAGAGAAGTCTTAATTACAGAATCTTTGGGCTATTAAGTAACTATTTTTAATCAACGATGTGTTTGATAGAAAATAATGTAACGATCCTTTTTTTTAACTTAATTCAGATATTATGTGTAGGTGAACGTATCTTTATTATACACTTAATATTAATAATATATTTCTCGCAAACATTTATAATACCAAACGACAAATGAAGACAGATATCTGAGATAGAACTTATAATATATTGATGTATTTTATTGCTGTTACAACAAACTATTTTTTATTTATTTATTTTTTTTTTTTCTTATTATTGATACGCTTCATATAGCAAAATAATGACTTCAAAACTAATCTAAAAAGACAGAACTTTCTATTTAATCTGTCTTTCATAAGTTATTTAACTTGTCGTTAATAATATCGTCAAACGTATTCGCAAAATATTTTAATCATTTATCTTACAAAATTTTCGTTTGAAAAAATTTATCCAAATAACTAATTTAATATATATAAAAATAAAAAACAGGCCAAATAGTTACGTTTCACGTTGATTTAATTTGAAATTATGATTAGTTATATAAAACAACATGTTACGTACTCAGACGTATGATTAAAATTCTAAATTTTCCATTTCATTTTATAGTAGATAGAGAATAACGTGTAAACATATATAAAACTTAAAACATCGAGAAGCGTGTGTGTACAAAGCCGATATCTTTGCTTGTTCCGTGATACCTCAATATACATTCGTCGCATGCGTGTATAATCTGTCATAGGAAAAGTCTACGCGAATCTTCGCAAGGCCGCGTGTATGTACACGTGCGAGACTCGCACGCAAGCTCGCACGTGTTATTTACCGATCGAATCTCTCCGTCTATACTTCCTGGACTCGTACCAGCTCTGGCATAAATTTTCTTCGTCTACTATTGCGTAGGTGATCGAACTCGCAACGGACAATGCAATTCCAATCGGGACAAAGAAAAAAAAGAAAGCTCTCTGAACAACAATAAATAAAATATCGAAAAGATATAGTCGTAGCGTTTCTTTAAAGGATATTCAAAAGCAACATTTTGAACGAGTAAAAGTAAAATTTATAAATTAAACAAAAATTTTACCTCCAATACATCCAACCTTAATTTATGGATCTTGAACGTATACGGTTGGCTACGGTTGACAAATACAAGCGTAAGATGAATTTCCGTCATTATCTTTCGTGTCCATCCCTTCGTGTCGACTCATCCGAGAACTTCTTAAATTTTACAAAATATCAACAAACCGACGGATAGGTGGACGGACGCAATGGGTGGTATCAAATGTCTTTCATTCATTCTCTCTCTCTCTCTTTCTCTCTCTTTCGTTTTCACTTGTCTGTAAGGTTTATTTCCCCTTTTTTTCTTTACTGAAAGCTCTTCTCGAATCTTGGCTGAAAAACACGGTAGATTCAAAGTCGAGGCGTTGTCATCACTGTTCTCAACGGCATAACGATCTTTCTTCGTTTTTTTTTCTTTTCTCTCTTCGTCGCTATGTTCCCTTCTTTCTCTCCTTCTCCCTCTCCCTTTCCCTCTCTCTCTCTCTCTCTCTCTCTTTCTCTCTGTCTCTTTCCTCTCACGTTCGCGGGCTCGTTCGTTCCTCTTAACTCTCGCCTTCCTTCAACCTCCTTCTTCTTATTTCTCATTCTGAAGTTCGAGCCGAGTGCCCTGGCGTTTTGCGTGTCCCGGCAATTATCCCTTGCGCTCGTTAATCTCTACCACCCCCAACCCACTCTGTCACCCTCTTTCGCTACCTAACCTCTTCATCTTTCTCTCTCTCTCTCTCTCTCTCTCTTTCTCTCTCTCACTCACTCTCTTTCTTTCTCACTCCTCATCACCACTCTCGTACGGCTTAAATGCACGCGCGTTCTGTCAACCTCGTTGTCTCACGTAAGAGCACTCCACGATACTTTTCTCTCTGTCCTCTGCTTTCCCATCCCCCCTTCCCCTTTCGTACACTTCGATCTGACAAAAGAAAGCGTTAAGAACCCGTAGATGATGTTTTTTCTAACCTATGACTCATTCGTGCAAAAGGAAATTTTTAAAGCGAACCCCTTTACCGCTAAAAACACGATCGAATATTATATTCGCGAATATGAAATTATATAAATTAAATTCCAATGTGAACAGTCATATAAAGATTTAAAACTCCCTTAAAATTTCAAGCTCGTCCTTTCGTAAAATTATCAGTTATAAAGAGAGATCAAGAGAGGCAAAGATTTTTCCATCAAGTACGACCATCAAATTTAACAGAATGTTTTTCTCACAAATTCAAAATTATCCAGACTCGTAAGAGGAAAGATTCAAGGACTCGACAAATTTAAAGACATTTTTACAACACTTCTATAATTTTGGATCTTAAACGTTCATTGAAGTCGTACATGCTCTTGGTCTCAAGCTCTCCTACGACCATGAGCTTTATTGTGAAGCTTTAAAGCTCGCGTGCTCTGTAATCTTGAGCAGTAGAGGCTATATAATACAGCAATTGCCAGCTCGTTCAAATGGCCGCCTCTCTCGCTGAGGGCGAATCATTTTTCTGCTACTTTCGCGGCAAAAGAACTTCCAGGCCCAGATTGAATCGCGATTTTTTGAGGTAAAAGCAGACGCTCCGTTAGAGGACTCACGTACTATCACTACTTTACGCTGTTTAAATCGTTATCACATACGAGAATTATTACCATCTCTGGAAAACTTTAATCTAAGTAAATAAGATTCATAATATTCTAATATTTTAATATTTCATATTATAATATTTTAATATTTCATTAGAAATGAACGCGTTCATTTTTACGTTGATAAATAAATCAAACCGTTATACGTACGTTTACGTAACTTCAATAATCCAATCCTGGCTGAGAAAGAAGAATAAATTTTATCCTTAAACTATATCGAAAACTACGTTTTCACGTAACAGCTGTTACAGAAAGCTGTAGAAACGTGATGATAGCACGATTATCAAACGATCTTTCAAGATAGTGGAACCTTCGCAATCAATCTTATCAAGGAAGGGAAAATGTCTCAACGGTCCGTCCGTTACTCTTCGTTCCTTCGAGGCATCATCTTTCTGTTTCCCATATCTGACACCACACCCCCAATCTCTTTTCCTTTCCCTCAACTGCTTGGCGTAGCATCGTCAATGCGATTTCATCGTGACAGCGATCGTTTCCGTCCTGCCCCTTCGAGATCCTGTTTTGCACACGTAGCACGTTTTCTCCGCCCACCAAACCATGCCACTTTATACATTTTTCGTATCGCTTCGGTTTCGCGTCGTTTCTCCCTCTTTCCTTCTCTCTCTCTCTCTCTCTCTCTCTCTCTCTTTCTTTCTCTCTCTCTCTCTCTCTTTCTCTCACTCTCACTATTTTTATCGTACTGACCACGAAATCTCATGTCTCCTTTTAAATCTGCCCTCGGTGATATATTGTTACTATCAATAATAGTCCGATATTTTAGAAAAGAACAATCACGAAAGTTCGGGTCACGTTTCTTTTTCGAAATTCGAACTTCATTAACTATTCTCTCAATGTTCTCAAACTGTTATCGTATAGGTCAACGGCATCTCTGACAATTTTAATAACTAGTTTAAGCTATCGAATAAACGAGCAATGTACGCACGACTTCTCGCATAAAAAGGTTTCATCTACGTGTCCCATTTAATTAGAAATTAAGAGTTTTAATCAGGAAACTTAGTGAGCCGAGTCGGCTCATATTTTCGCACCGATTTTCGGCAACCTCCATTCCCGCAATATTATCACCACCGGCGCAGCCAGAGAACCCGCCTTGTACCGGCTAACGTAGCCGCATCGTTCATCGCAAGCAGCAACCTCATATCGTTTTAACTTGCCAACTAATTTTATGAAAATTCCCTTGGCTCTCCATATCATCCGATCGTCACTGCACGTGCTCGAATCCTCTCCCCTCTCTACATAACGTTATCGTATATTTCCGCGATACTCGAAAAACTTCTATTAAATCCTCTCGAGGTGTTCGTTATTACGTACGTCGACACCAGACAAAAAAAAAAAAAGATTACGCTGGTATTGTTCCAGTAAAAACTATCGGAAAATCTTTGATATACGAAAAAAACAGATTCAATCTTACGATCAAAATACGTATTAACGCGTAAAACATGATAT
Organism: Vespa velutina; assembly: GCF_912470025.1. Lineage (NCBI taxonomy): Eukaryota > Metazoa > Arthropoda > Insecta > Hymenoptera > Vespidae > Vespa > Vespa velutina. Next base: position 4,413,747 of record NC_062195.1, read on the forward strand.
TACCCATTATTAAAGTTACATAATTTTCATAGATATTTATATTCTCTTCAAGTCTCTTAACGTTCCTCACTCACGATATATTGCCATATTTTTTTTCATGCGAGACTAATTATGATGAAAAATAAAATGAATCTAAGAAGAAAAACTGACGTTTGAAACGCAAAATTCGATAAAATTCGTAACAAAGAGACTGTCGCGTACAAAATACGTGCCCAGTAAAATGCGTTCGCTCGATATTTATTTACTCGATTTACTTTCTTGCAGGTCATGAAATCTCGAACACTACTTATCCTTCCTAACGTAACTTAATACTCTTGTGCACGGAATAAAGCAGTAAATTATGGCATTTGGGACATTTATGGGTCCGTTGTTTCGCCGGTAACGATCAGCCACCCTTAAAGTATTTCGTGACGTACATTACTTACATATTTCTATCTACTTACAATTAGTCAATCCATTTACATCGTTCGAGAATCACCTTTGTGATTTAACTTCTTAAACGACATTTAATATATTTTTCTTGATTATGAAATTAACATTTGCGATTAATTATAATTTAAATGGACGACGCGTGAGAAAACAATAAAAGAAAACAAATACGACGTTTTCTCGTCGAACTATCATACATATTTCTATTTTTATGAAGAGAGATGGCATGTTATGGTATCGTTTAAAAGAATAAAAAACAAAATAAGCATAGAGTGCGAAAAGAAATGTCGAAGATATTGGAAAAAAAAAATAATTTAAAAAAGTTTGTCATAGCCGTGTTCATTAAAATTTTAAACTTGTGAAAGAAAGAAACATGAGAGATCATTTTTAGACAATTATACGTACTGTACGTCTTACACGAACAACCATTCAACTAATACGACCACTTAATGCTTTGCCGCACTGGAGGAGTGTTTTTTAAATCGTAGGTGACTTTGGTACTCTCTATGGTAGCATACTTTTGCCACTACCAAGTAAACCGTGTAAAATAAAGTTTTATACCTTTCCTCTCTCTCTCTCTCTCTCTCTCTCTCTCTCTCTCTCTTTCTCTTTCATTCTTCATTCATTGATATATATTAGTCGCCTTTTCTTCTGTTTTACGTGATTCATACGTCTGAACATAATAATGTAAACTTTATACGCAAGAAATTATCAAAGTACGATAAATTATCTCGAAGAAATAAATCACAATCGTTTACTTTATCTTAATCGATTACTATTTTAACAGAATTACTAATACATATAATATTAATCATCATTATTAAATCATTATTATCCTCGAAGTCGTTTAAACAAAAATACATTTCAATTTCGTGATAAAACTTTCTTCCAGAATAACACCTGTATTTTGTTTTTACACTCTTCTCTCTTGTTTTCTTTATTTTTCTCTTATTCTCTTTCTTTCTCTCTATTGAGATCCTCCGTGGAGCTGAAAAAGCCTTCCAATGTTCCCACGCAAGTTATTCACGAATACCGAGCAAAGAATGCATACGATAGATGAACGAACTTCGTAGGAAAGTTTGGCAATGTTACTCGAATAGACAAGTGGTTCTTCTTTCTTTGAGAAAGTTATACCTGATTGAAATATCTTCTTTTTTTTCTCTCTCTCTCTCTTCTTGTCTATATAAAAACAATCTCAAAATGTCGATATTGACTTTAAATAGAGCAAAATATAACACGTAAGAAGAGAGAAATATTCTTTCTTATGATTTATACCGGTTTCAAAGTCAATTAATTTAACGATACTATGATAATCCTTTATAATGATCTTTTATAAATAATTTACATCGGATGAAACATAAAATAGAAAAATAATAAATTTTTATTACATTCTTGTTGAAATCTGTAACGAAGATGAAGAATAGGTTGTAAAAATTTTATGAACCGGTTTATATAAAACCAATCTCATATTATTGGCCGAAACATATCTCCCTCCAATATACGGAAACTCTAACACAGATCAATGAGAGAAATTCATTTTCTATTTATAAAAAAAAAAAACTTTCCTTTCGATTGGAAAACCCAATGATCGGATCGTTAAATATATGTACATCATTCGATAGAAATATTTCGATTAATCAAACACATCACGTATTGTATAAGATTCGATATAGTTTTTTTTGTTTATTTTTTCACAAATAATATTATGAAAAAAAATAAGTGTATACAATTCTCTAAGATACATTAACTACAGACGATTTTAATTCGAGTATAGATCATTTGAACGCAATCAAAGAAACGTAATCATCGGAATAAGAATAAGAGAGAAACTCTAGTAAGGGCTGGTTGTTGATCGAAGGGCGTCTTTCTTGAAGCAAGTATCATCGGAATAAAACACGATGACGCATGTAAGCCCGAAAAAAAGAGAACGCTTTGCGTTCGAGCAACCACGAGCCCTTTTTAATAATTCATTGAACTACACCATCGTTCCATTGCGTAGACATGTTTCTATACGTACAAAGAAAAAATATTCCGCGAATGCGTAAACTCTCAAATACATTTTCTCCCTCACCTAGAAAATTTATGAGTTTTAAGTTCTTCGCATCGTTACCTTTTTCTACTATACATATCATCTTATATTTGGATATTTTCAAGAATATAAAAAATCTCTATGTTTTTTCAACTATATCTTCGTATTGTTCATTACCTTCGTACATTCAATCATTTGAAAATTACCATCGTTGAAGATAGAATACAAAAGGAAAACCATTGCGACACGTTGATCACGGAAAAGCTTGAATATTTTTATGTGCAAAGGGACACTCGTGAAGCGAACTAACTATAGAAGCGCTCTCGGTCCGTTTTTCATTCCGGCCCCTTTTTTTACTCGTTGGTCGCCCCTGATTTTGGTCGCTTTACTTTCTCTCTCTCTCTCTCTCTCTCTCTCTCTCTCTCTCTCTCTCTCTCTCTGCCGATCTTTGGCGTTGAACCATGGCTGGACATTGAGCTTCTACCATCGCTAATGAACTCTATTGAAATGAACCGTCCAACCGATAGTAATTAGCGTTTTCTCTCTCTTTCTCTCTCTCTCCCTCTCTCTCTCTCTCTCTCTCTTTCTTTCTTTCTGTCTCTCTTTCTCTCATGCAACTATTTGTCGTTTATATCTTTTTTCCTTCTCAAGCTGACACTTTTCTTCCTCTTTGCAATTCGATAAAGAGGTCGCAATTATATTTCTAACGTACGTACAATATAACACATAACAGAATGACTGATAGATGATACGACTGATTAGAACGTTCATAATTAGATGTGATTATTATTTGATGAACAAGTTTAAAGAGAAATATATATATATATAGAGAGAGAGAGAGAGAGAGAGAGAGAGAGAGATACAGTCATTTTAAACGTCAATCTCTAAACTATCGGGTCATTTCACGAAGAGCCAAGCTAGCTGCTAATCAAGCATGAATCTAATATCTACATAAAATTAATTCAAACTGATATTCGCTTGTACGAACAAATTGAATTTTGTGATGTAATAATAGAGCAATGAACGAACCATTCCTGTCTTTTTGTCGGCCACACACCTTCTACGTCCCCTTTATTCTTGATCTGTTTCTCTTTGTAGTCTGACAAGACTATATTACGTTCGCTATTATAGTAGGTATATTACCTGCTGGAATTCAGAGAAAATTATCATTAGTATCGCGCTCGTAGACGCGTCGTTAAACTATACGCCGGCAGGTTCGCTTACCATTTTGAAATTATTCTCTCCCTTTTCCCTTTCCCAACCTCGTCACGCCTTTCATCTCGTCCATCCAAATTTTATTGTACGCGCGCACTTCGTACAAGAAAACGACATTATATATAATAGTGTAGCGCGCATACTTCTTTCCCATTAAATCGTCGGAGTATAATATAAAATAGACCGTTACGAGTGTTTATTCATCGTTGAAAATAGGATCTTTCTAAATAAACCACTCATTCATCGATATCATATAACTGATAACAAATATTTATTATCAATCGAAAATCGGCGTGAAATATACCAAACAAATTTATCCGGAGTTTCGAATATACAGGAAACATCAAAGTTACAAACTAGTATCCGTATTATATTTTTATACCTTTTCATTCCTTTCACTAAGTTTGATTAATTTCAATATCACAAAGTGACTATATCCCTGCAAAATATATACTGTACATTAGAATATCATATAATAGATAATATATTTGTAAAGTGAAAAATATTGAAATTTTATATCTATATAAATAAATACAATTCTATTCAATATTTCTTTACATCGATATTTACAACTCAATATTGTAATATAATGTTTAAGATTCCCTAATGGAATAAAGTCGAGATGAAATACATGGATAAAAAGAAAAATGAATGTAATTAATAAAAGTTCTAATTTTATATATAAAAAAAATATATACGTATACGTAATGAGGTGTGCTCCTTTTAAACAAGATACTTTTAAATAATACACGTGAGACGGTGCAATAGAGAATTCAGTCGTCATCAGATGGTGACTATAGGCTTCAAAGCGACACGCTTTTGAAAGATATCGAGGGACACGCGAACTCAAAGAACTGTCGTTAGTGAAAAATCATGATCTTGCATGTACACGCAGACTGAGCAGAGAGCAGGTGCATTCGATATGATGTATCGCTATAGAAGCGCTATTTATACGGCTTTAAGTGGTAATTAAATGGAGATGGAGCTAGCCGCGTTAATACGTTCAAAATCGATACTGAATGCGCGCCTATAATTCCGCAATATTTGATATACCATTTTATTATTGTTAATACATTGAACAATAAATCAAAACGATTATATGGTAAAAGAAATTTACAAAAAGAAACTGCGATTATCTTTTACGAAATCGTTTTGCATCGTTTCTCAAATCACTGCGGATTAAATCACAGTATTTAAAGTATTTAATTGCATCATACAAATCGTTATATTAATTACATTTGTCGGCTGATATTTGAATAAATGCGAGAAAAATATTTCACTCCGTTCTTGTCGCGCGCGAAAATCCAATTTCGCTAATTGCCCGATTATTCTGCTGTTCTACTTTTCAAATGAACAAGTGCGTTTATAAAAACGCGTGAATTAACGCTAGATCTGTCGTTAAGTAAAATCTCTGTCGTTAGTAAAAATAATTTATTATAAAATATAGCATTATAAAAATTGTGTTATCAATCGAAGGATAGTTTCGATAATAGCGATTGGAAAGATTTGATAACTTTTGTTATATTATCGCTTTGTTATTAATTACCTACTTACCTCAATTATTAATATTACAAATATATCTACTCGCTGAAATATAAATATTTAAACGTTAACTAATATTAGATCAATATGTTTATTTAACGTAATTATATATGCAAGATACATTTTGCGATCGTATTAATAAATAATTCCGTCGTAATGTGTTTATAAATGAAAATATCTATTCTTTATATTTATTTGAGAAATTTATGATTATGATTTGAAGGTTAAATTCCATAAGGAATAATATTTTGAGATAGAAGGTGCAAAGCGAGAAGGTTATAAAGGCATATAATTCATATACAAATCCAATTATTGTAACGGGCAGCTAAAGCCTTCCAGCTTTACGCTTTGAAATAAGTTACAACATCTTCCGATTCTGATTCAAGGGAATAGGATTTCCATTAAGCTTTAATAGGTCATTTTCACGAATTCACATACCTCCAGTTTACGAAAATTTCAAGGAACAATTCTCCGTAATATGGGTAGGCATATACATATGTACTGTATATGGTTATATATTTAAAGGATAGACAAGTGCATATGAAAGATGCATTTACCAATTTACAATAAGGGGAATTAACCATCAGTATTTTCTAATTAGACCACTGAAATATTATTTAACAGTGCGGAATAATTATCGTCGATAATATTATACAAAAATTTCATGAATTTAAATATATTTTATGCGAGATATAAAAGTTGGATATATAAAACAAAGTTCGAAATAGAAAAGAAAAAATATTTTCGTGGCGATTTAATATTTTGCTCAAACGACTCCGCGTTTCTTCGTTTCTGACCGAGTAGTTGCTCCGAGCTTTTTGGAAGTCGTTCGCAAACTTGACATGCATGCACATACAACCTACGTACAAAAAGACAGAGGCATTCGTGTACAGCTGTGTATAAACGACGGAACGTCTACGGCAGCCAAAGCCGCGAGCGTTTTAATTTACTCTTCCGCAAGGCCACGTTCCTACTAACGTCAGGTCTTTTTCTAAAAGTGTGCATATTCGTATGTTTCTGCGTGTACTTTTTCATTGGAGCGAATGTGCGAGATTATAATGGTCGGAAGCACTAAAGAAAATTAAGTAGTTATTTTGTCTTTGTGATGATAATAACGAATATCTTTCTTTACCTTTTTCTAAAAAGTAACTTATTAATTAAAAAAAACATGCGTCATGATCAAAAATGAAAGAAATAAAAAAGGATATGTTTTTTCTTTTTTTCTTTTTTCTTTTTTTTTTTTTTTTTTTTTTTTTTTTTTTTTTTTTTTTTTTTTTGTAAAAAGGCATCGACACGAATGAGACTATATGTAGCTATACGTATATAGTATAGAATGGATTTTTTGATTTGCCATATCTTTAAATGAAACTCAATACGACGTGGCGTATCTCGTAATAAGTGAGCTACTCGATGAGCTATCAGATTTTTTGCTAATTTTTTAAAGCTTCCATTACTATAGCAAATCGAATAATTAAAATACCCAAATAATTATTCACAATGAAATCAATTACGGAGTTAATTGCCACTTGAGTCCATTATATTACATACGCATTCATGCACACGCAACCCAGACGAATTAATCATCGCATAAGAATATATGATCCATGATAATACATTATTGATCGTTCGATAAATATTATCAAATTAGAAATAATTTGATAAGCTTATTTTAAAATAAACATTTTATTTTAGATATCGAACCGACGTTTCGTTCGTCGTCGGTTGGTATGCCATTAGGTGATAACGCTTTATCGACAGACTCGAGTAATTAACGACTATCCGGTCTATGGCTCGGACTTTTGTAGATGGTTATTTCGTGCGGTCTATCTACATCTTAGAACGTTATGACCTTTACGACCATGGTATCGTTAGCTATCCCGTAAATCAAAGTCCCGACAGGTAGCATCGTCTAAGGAAGTAAACGTAGTCTTGTTATACGAAAGAAAAAGTTGAGGCAAGGAAGTCCCTTATCTTTTACCTCTTAAAGTGAATCAAGAGATTATTACTTTATGAAAGGCAAACAAAATAAATTCTACAAAAAAGTATGAATATAAAAATTAAATAAGAGAGACAAATATATTCGACTTAATTAAATTAACATTTACAGAAATGACGAATATGTTAAAAATTTTTATCACAATTAAAATAATTTACAAACTATATTGGGAACTTGCTAAAACAATTTTCGAAACTATTGAAATTTTATATTTCTAATTGCAAATATTTCTATATTTTAAAAACCCTATATTTGGAATCAAGAGATCCGACGAATTTATAATATATTAATATCAAAACTGGTTTGATATTAATCAAATCGCTGAAATCAACATATAAATATTACGTTTGAGAGAAAATAATTTTGTTCAAAATCAAATTCAAGAATCAAACATTACACACACACACACACACACACACACACACACACATATACATAACGAAATGTTATAAATCTAAAATAGTTAAAGAGCAAATCGATAAATCTACTAATCCAATTTTACTGACAACTTAATAAGAGAGTCGACACGAACAGGAAGCTGTCTTTTTCCTTTGGTCTTTATCGGTCTTCAGAAAATTGTCCTCCATCGTTCGATACATTAATCTTTCCTGTGTCAACGTCTGGTATACAACTTTAAAGGAACTAACGATCCTCTTGCTTTCAACACAATAACCTACGTGTTTCATAATAACGAACGCCGCAAGCTGTGAACGGTTGTGCATTAATTCGTTATCAGCCGATTAACCGTAACAATGAACTACATTTGAGTTAAGTGAAATATCGATAATGATATTAGAAATTATCGGAGTTTTTATTTTATCGAAAAAAAAAAAAAAAAAAAAAAAAAAAAAAATAAAAGAAATAAACAATTTAAAACAATGTCAGAAATAAATATAAGTATATTCGTTTATTGCTAATCGTATTTGTGATATATTTACAAATAAAAGGAAGGATCGAAAGGTTAAGAAGATATTTCGTATTGAGCGAAAAGAGAGACAGAGAGAGAGAGAGGGAGGGGGGAGAGAGAGAGTTTGGTCGTAATATATTCAACGGCTGATCAAGGCGACTTTAAGTTTTTAAAATCGCCATAAGTAACGTTAGATAAGAACGCGTGAAGTTCCTAACTATATTCCAGAACAACGACCGAGAAGGCGAATAAAGCGTGAGGAGTGGAAAGTAGTGGTAAGAAGGAGAAAGAAAGGAGAGGAAGAAAAAAGAGCTTCAACTTTTTGCAAATGGACCAAGTTCTTGCGAATTGCCCGAGATCGTTTTAACAAATAATACGAAAGCGTACTTCCAAGTTTCGTTGGAGCGAGTATTAAAGGAGATAACGTTTGATGTCGAACGTACTCTAAGCATCTAAAAACTGTTGGCCCTTTTCTTCGCACTTTTTTTACTCTCTTTTCTTCTTTACTTTTTTCTTCTTCTTCTTCTTTTTTTTTCTTCTTTTTTTTTTCTTCTTTTTTTTTTCTTTTTCTTTTTATTAAACGAAAAAGTATGTATCCTCTTACAAAAAGGATTACCCAGTACGAAACTATTTACCGATTTAAACATCCTATAAATCTTTCCTTCTAGTTCAACGGAGATTTTACTTAAGGACCGTTCGCCCTCTGCTCCCTCAAAATTTATCGCTTTATTTAAAACCTTGCACGGCCGAATACCCTGGGCCACTAGGAACGCGCTTAATTTTGCACCTTTCTAACTATTTACCGTTTTCTTGCACGCCAAGGCCTACAAAAAAGAACTATCCACCGTCGCCTTTATTATTTCGGTCAAACCGATGCATCTCGATACACGAAGGAGCTATTACTGTCGGTATAACGAACCTATTAAGAGCAATGATAACATGATAAAAAATTACTATTTTTAGAAGAGTACTCATGTAAATTCATTCTTTCGTTAAAGATTCAAATCCTCGAAACTGATTTAGCCCGTACGATAATTTCATAAATATTTACGAGCTTTTCGATGGTGAATGGAATCGAAGCGACTAGTTTTATTGTTTCAACTATCGAACATTTTATTATTCTTGTCGAAAATGCAAAAATACGGAGTTTTGTATTTATTATATTATATTTGTATAATCGTTTGAAATGATGGCATCATAAACAAGAGGTAAACTATTACAAAGATGCTTTATACATTTAACCTTTACTTCCGTTTTGATTTCTGAACTGTACAAATTTATGAATGTACTAGATATAATATCTTAATTATTAACAATTCACATAGACAAGAAATACTCTACGTGCTCTTTTAGCCTGTTGAAGAATGAAACTTTGTAGCGCAATTAACGCCATTTACGTTGGAGATGGTTCCAAATTGGTGGTACATAGTCGTAATTGCGGGAACGTTAATTACCTATGCGGAAACCAGCACGGTTAGAAAATCGAATATTACGCTAGCCGTTGTTCGTGGCAACACCGAATTGAGAATCTTTACGAGTTCCTAGGCGACAGTAAAAATTGTCGTAGTCTTCTAATCCATCCGTAGTCATCCAACGAGTACGAATGAAAGGAGCGATGTCATAAAACCGGGCCCGAGGCAACGAATTTGGGCCCCGTGCCAATCCTTACACGTATCCTTCCTCATATCGGAGGAGAATTGCTTTTTAACGATTCCATGCTATGGCCGAGAAAGAGATTGGTCGAATATTCATCTTGCTCGCATATGCGAATCATTGAGCTAGACGGTCGTAATTTTGACAACATCGTAGAATATTAAATGCGTTGTTCCTAACAATTCCATAATTTCAATTCATATTCGTGATATCGAAGAATTTAATTCAATTCGAAATCATCTCTTATTGCTTCTTGTGATTCTCATGAAAAAAAGAAAAAAAAAAAAAAGAAAAAAAAAAGACGGGAAACAAAGATTCGAGAATTATTGATTTTATACGTGCGTCATTGATAGCGATCGTTTGATCCTGGTGACGTCGTTCTTTGTTAGGAGAAAAAAAAAATTATAGATTTAAAAAGATCGATCATAAACGGGCACGCACAAATGGACGAATTTTTAGTTGACTATAATATTTTGGCACATAAACCGGTAGCCGTGAATAGCCACGTAATGTACACGCTTTCGTTCAATGTACCAGCTAGCGATAGAAAACCTTATATTTCAGTATCGTCATTAAATGAAAAGCGAATGGATTCTTTCGATTGTCTCGCGTCATTTGGCTTTTTACTACCCTTGCTTAACGGTCTCTCCTATCGGACGTAGATAGAGATACCCAACTCCATCGACAGCGACAGCTTTTCGCTCGGATAATTCGTTATTTCATCGCTCCGTATTTCGCTTCCGCACAGCTAGCCTTTTCTTTTATCGTATTACGAAAAGAAACGATATACGGATATTCAAGAGAGATCTCTCTCGGTAGTAAAAATTCAGCCGGGACAATCTTTCTTCGAGCAAAATCTCGAGAATTAAAGAAACGTTATATCGACTTCCTGAAGTTTATGAAAAAAAAAAGAAAAAAAAAAAAAAAAAAAAAAAAAAAAAAAAAGAAAAAAGTAAGTAGAAAATTTCTCGCAATTTAAAAGGAAAAAGATAGAATTCAAAATATATGTTTTAATAGAAAATTGATAATACATTATCGTCGATTCAATTACATTTCAAACAAATCCGAAGAATATTTCTCATGTTATCCCACTTATAATGTCCTTCTGTCCACCAGATATTCAAACGAATAAGAAAATAAAAAGAAAAATGGCTAAAAAGAAACGAAAGAGAAAATACTTACGCAACATTGCAAATTCAAAAGAAAACGTATCATCCTTCTTAACGGGCGAGCAATCAAAAGGACATTCGTCCGAGGGTTATGTTCGTAACATACCATCGAAGAGGTTACTATAGGACGATTCACTGCCTCTCGACTGCACTCGTTTCGCCTTCCTTTTCTTTCTTCCATCTGTTTGACATAACCATCTCTTTTTCTTGGATTTATTCACACATGGGAAAACTCTTTGAGTGACCACATGCGGTTCTACGTTTTCGTCTCTTTGAAGGAAAAACACATCTTTTTATAAAAGTTTCTTTTTCGCAAGAGGCAATGAGAGGAAGAAGCGGAAAGGATAAAAAGCGAGGAAGAGTGAAAGAAGGATCGAAGGTAAAGCTGTGCCAGCATAAAAGGTAAATGTCACGCGAACGTAATTTATTTACGCGGCTCGAAGAGGTGATGGATATGTCGGTAGCGATAGGAGATTCCACGATAACTCGAATCAATCGATATCGCTTGGCTCGAAGGGACAATGACATCGTTGCGTTATTTTAGCTACACTCTGGATATTAGTAAGGAATATTAGTGCTGGAAATTTTATTTCACCCATATTAAATGATGAGGGGATTCAGCTTTAATTCGATTCATCAATGATATTACTACGAACGAATACATTAATTTGTCTCTTCAAAGATTACCAGTTTTCATACGAATCCCAAGGGTACATATTTTCTACGCGAGTCATCGAAGAGAGCACGTAGCGTGTACGAGCGCACGTGTCTCTCTTATTGTTAGCCGCTAGCTCTTCGTTGTGGTTTCTCCCAGAAAGGGAGAAAAAGGGAGACATAATAAAACCCTTTATGTGATCCCGTATCCCTCGTGCAAAAGACACTGAAGGCAAACCCCCCGTTCTAGTTTTTGTCCTCGGCTTAAGCTATATCTCTCCTTAGCTTCTTACTCGCGTGACTCCTCCTCAGACATAATAAAGCCCACCCTCGCAGCCTTGCTTTCTTCTTCTTCTTCTTCTTCTTCTTCTTCTTCTTCTTCTTCTTCTTCTTCTTCGACATAACTGTTACTACGTCCCTTCTAACGTAGCACAGTTTTTCTTTTTACAGCTTTCTTCCTTTTTTTTCTTTTCAATGGGGTTCGTTTCCCTTAACGACAAGAAAGATGACAATCATGAAACAGCATCGCTACTTTGGCACAAATTCGAACGATTTATTGTCGTGATCTTAAGAAACTGCGTCGTTCATAAAATAATATGAATTAATAGAAACACATTGTCACTCACGATTCTAAATCATACGTCACTAAGAGCGCTATTTAATTATAAAATAATAATTCTTAAAACGAACTTTAATAAGGACGTAAAGCTTTCTATCTAATTTTCAATTAATTTTTTAATTTCATGGAACTAGTTTTAACATCAGATTATATAGTTTTCGACATACTTAACGTTTATACATTCGGTAAGATGTTTCTTCTATGAAGGTTCAAAGTCGATTGCCTCGTTACGTCTTAACACGTCGATCGATTGCTTTCTATTTTTTTGTTTTGATAAATTCGGGGAATTAGCTTCCCATGTAAATATTGTCTCAAGGAGACTATCCCAAACAAAGAACATCTATTCAAGAAAGAGATAAGAAATCTCTTACAATATATATATATATATAGAAATGAGTGAGAGAATAGATAGCGGAATGGGAGAGAGAGAGAGCAAAAGAAAGAGAGAAGTGTAAACGAGGCAAAACAAATAACAGATAAGTCTTGAAAGACGACGAATGTCGACAAAGCGAAAAGACTACCAGTCGAAGTAGTTGAGTGTTAGCTGTTAAACGTTTCTAATACTTTATCATCTATCTATATATCTTTATTTCTTTTACTTAAATCAACAGTTATATATATGTACGTAAGTCTGAATTTCCTTCTCTCTCTCTCTCTCTCTCTCTATATATATATATATATATATATATATATATATATACACCACGCATACATATATATTTCCTTTTTCCTTCTCATTCCATGTACTATGATAGGAAGTCGCAGAAACGGACAGATGGTCGACCAGTTAAAAAGTGAAAGAAGATATGGGATACATAGAAATGAGAAAAAAAGTGCAAAAGACACTTTTCAGAGTGGATACTAGAAAGATCACGGATAAGCTGCACTTTTGGAAAAAACCTTGTACCCGGAAATGACATGGCGAAAGAACTCAGAGATATCTACGCTCTCGTTAGCCGAGCTTGATTGCACGTTGTTCCCAAAGAGCGTATTCGAAACAGATAGCTCTCGACTTTCGTGTGCTCTCCATTGCAATATCGAACAACATAAGAACGTCAAAACCCTATGCAAAATAAGGTAATACTATTAATCAACGAAATGAAAAATTTTTAGTATAATATTAGGAAGAATATAAAATAATTATTGGCACAGTCGTTATTATCGTAAGAATATATATATATATACATAAATTATTATAATATAATAGAACAAACTTTTCAAATAAAAAAATATATAAACATCTCAGACGTTGAAACTACAAAAAAAAATAGAATAGCGTCGATGAATCAGTCTCCTCACGGAAAGTTAAGAACTTGCATAAATATATCCTAACATGTATTATCCATGCATGACGTCAAATTGATCAGCACATCCACGAACGTTCTTTCACGATCATATATACGTAAATGTTCGGTCAAGGAACGGTCATGGTACGATTGTATATAAATGAACTTTAAAATGTCTATTTAAAATAAGAATTAATTGATAGATCGAACGAAAGATGATAAAGATAAAAGACTATATTTTCGTACATTATTATTTTATTAAATTAATTTTAATTATTATTGATCATTATATTTTATCTGTGATTGAGCGAATTCGTCTAAAGATCACGATGGTTAAAATTGCGAGTATATTTTAATAACTAATATAACGAAGTATAACGCGAACGTTAAAACAAAATCATTTTCTCGATAACATATAGATAAGAAGTCTAAAACGAAACGAGCATGCGAAGTTAATGACGTTAACCAGTGGGATAAAAAAGAAAAAAAAATGGAGAAAGGTAGCAAGAAGTTTTGTGACGTGTGTCAAACGCAAGTTACGTCGCGTCGGGTTAAAACGAAAAACGATCTCAAAAGTCTCGAGAATGAGGAAAAGAGGGAAAACATGGACATTTCGTGAGAAAAGATAAAAACGTGTGGCTCGTGTATATGCCTGGCACTTGCAGCAACATAGCCAATAATCGTCTTGCCGGCAGTGATCATAACGATTATGGTGTAAGAGTGCTTGTTGAACGAGCGTAACATTATTATAAAAGAGCCAAGATGTAACTGTAGCAAACGGAAAGCTCGACTTTCTGGGGAAACAAACGACGTGAACGTTTCGCGATGAAAGTACTTTCTGAAAATCGTTCCCAACATAGCGAACAACCATTAGCGCGATTATGTCACCAAGAAATAAGCCGAATATGTGAACCCGCTAGGTTATTTATGAAACGTTTTAACGAGTTACACCGAAAGATCGTAATATTTTTTTTTTTTTTTTTTACAAAACTCTTTTATTTTCTCTTAACGAAACTTTAACAATACTTTAATAAAAACTATGAAAATCTCGTGAGATCGTTATCTCCTCGTCTATTTATATTTCACTAAAAGGATATATTTCGTCAGGTTCTACCAACGTCAATTTCTTTATTACTATTCGAAAATATGTTTCTTCCTATCGGAAAAAGTGCAATCCTTTCTCTCTCGTCTCTTCCAGTACATCTAATTTAAGCAACATTATTAGCCTGTTCAGAAAAAGAGAAGAGTTATTATACCTAAATTGTCTATATATTGTAACTGTAAACAAAATCTTTTGTTCCAGCCAAGTTACGGCTTCTAAAATACAATGGAAAGTACAGAAAGGTGACTAGGTATTCTACTCTAAGATAATAGATGCTTTGTCGGTAGTGGTAGTCAAGACGTACAATATTTGATAACAGGAAGGTTTAATACCACTTGTCTCGGTGGTAACTTCATTAAGTAAAATCGTAGGCGTTCGTGAATTCAATTACAATAGCAATATCAAGGAAACTATAGCAACATTTGGTAATAATACATATGAGATGACATGAACTTCGATGACAAGCTTTTTGTTAGTTTCGTCGATACGATCGTCTTCCGAAAGAAACTTTACGATGTCGAAATAAAATGTTGCATCTTGTCCGAGAGATATCATCAATGTTGCTTACTTCCCTATTTCAAAGTACTTCCTACACAAGAGTTTGGATTAGAAATTGTGAGTATAACGCTATTTGCTGCAGTAGAAAGGTCGGAGTACCGTAAAGCAGCGTAACGTTCACCGGCAGTACTCAACGAAGAAAGGAGAAGTACATTCTGGAAGAAACGAATGACCTTCGAATGTTCACGAGGACTCTCCAATTTCCTACTATTCACGTACCGACGAGAACTTCGCTCAAAGATCTCCACCCATAGGAGAATAAGGTTCATCCTGTTCGTCTACCATCTTTATATTGCTCCTTTTTATATCTACATATATTTTCTCCGTTAAATTGTTAAAAAAAAAAAAAAAAAAAAAAAAAAAAAAAAAAAAAGTAGTATTTTTCAAAAATGCTGAGAAGAAAACATTGACGTTTTTTTTTTTTTTTTTTTTTTTTTCTTGTGAAACCATTGATTAATAAGATTAGAAGATTGTCTTCGAAAGAACAATACGAAGTTAAGAATTAGTATTTTGATTTTAATGAAATTTAAAATCTTTCAAATTTTGTTAGGATAGTGCTTCCATTTTCATTGAAAGTTATAACGTATAAACGTTTTTTTTTTGTTTTTTTTTTTTTGTTTTTTTTTTGTAATAATGATTTTGTAAGAAATTTTCAAAGATCGTGTCGAAAAAGTTTTGATTTTAACCAGCATAATAACCGTATATATATATATTATCGAGCGAATTCAGGAAATCTGGATTTACTTAAAAGATTCATTCATGTCTATCAGTAATCTTTTATTAAACGTTAATCTTTACAAGATAGACGGGAAGCGTACGTTAATATATCCTATGCTGTCTTCTTTTCAAGAAAGACAAATCGATATGTAAGTATAAAAGATCGGTGTGTCGGCCTTTGATAAAACAAATCGTCGTTATCGTGAGCATTCGTTTCATCCGCATACATATCTTTTTCATCCTTCGTGAGACATCGCCAATGGATCAGCCAAGTAGCAAATAATAGATATATAAATCGACGCTGCCAAACTGAATAATTTGTCTGTATCTAGCGAGCACAAACACTCACCTTTCAGCCCGTCTATTTTCTATGTAGAAGAAACGTTTTCAAACGTATAGTGATGCGTACTATCCCACAGTCTCGTCTTTCACACACCACCTACAAGTTCAAGCTTGCACCTTCCCTTTGACCGTTCACCTCAGAATACCTCGATCCATTCCTCCTGCTGGTTTGATTATTCTTCGATCCTCCTATATGCGAAACCACAAGTCTCGTTTTCTTCTTCTCCTTCTTTCTCTCTCTCTCTTTCTCTCTCTCTTTCTCTCTCTTTCTCTCTCTCTCTCTCTCTCTGTCTCTCTCCTTCTGTCTTTCTTTTTCTAGCCCGCGCGCGGGCGCGCGTACACCTGAGTCAACTCGACTCACAATGTTGACTTAGACATAGAGTGTTACTACTGAAAATATTGACACGAAGCAAGTGACGCGCAAACCAATTTCGCCCGTTCTCTATTCTCTTCCTAAACTTTTCCTTCTTCTTTTATCAGTAAGAAAAGTCGCAATACTTCATGGTGCTATAATATTAAGTACATCAGTGACAAGAGGACTATCGGAAACGATCATTTAAACGAATGATTTATCAACATTACTATATCTTTATTGCTTATTCTTATTATTCTTAAATGATAAAGAAACTTTGAGAATAATTGTTTCTTCTCAAGAAAATTCGTTTATTCGTATTAATGTCTCCTTAAAATAGATAATGTAAAGTGAGCAATCATTATGAAAATGGTTTCTTAAGTGAACGCATTTTACTCCGTTTCTCAAATAAAGATCTGTTAATATCCGAAAATGGGATTCGATCAATATTTGTTCCAACTTCGTTCTGTCTTTTCTAAGCGATCACACATACGTTGTCGAAAAGCGAGTAACGCTTGAAAAATTACACATAAGTTTGATTACTGTAAACTTAAAACATTCATTGTACATTCTTAGAAATGTTCCCTGAAAATAAATATTGATCGGCTTGATTTATATTTAAATTTGAAATAATGTTGAATCTCGAATATTATAAACAATCAAGTCGAGTTTATATTCGAATACGTTCAATGATTTAAAATTAATTCATTGAATTTGACAATTTGCTCGTGTTAATCTAAGTGAAAAAGAAAAAAAAGGAAGAAGAAAAAAATGTAATGTAGAAAATCCAACCCTTAATCGTAAAAGAGTATGGATTATGCGTGACTTTCGATCGGAAATCTTTTTAAAAGGGAATCGATTTAAAGTCCACGAAAGATAGGAAGAAAGAGAGAAAACGTTTCCTCGAGCGATCGTTCGAGCGCACCTAAGCGAGAAACCTTTTTCCAAAGGTTCGCCCGTATCGTACCATTAACTTTACTAAGCGTCGCTAAACTAACCGTAGTGGCAACAGTTTTTCTTCCTATACTCGATCCTCTCTGGTAAACTTTTTCCGAATGGAAAGCCGTTCAGACGTCGCGAGGTACTCCCTCACGCACACATACAACGGACGAACGTTCGGTAATACATGCGCACACACAACTAAGAGACTGGCGAATACGCTCATAGAAGTCGAATCCACATTCGTTTTAGTGTTCAGACGCGTTAAACCACCTCCCACTCCCACCCTCTCTCCCACACCGCGCTTTCCTCTGCCCGCTTTCTCGATCTGCCTCGACAAACCGAAAAAGAGAGAAAAGAGAGATTCCTGAGCCTCGTCGGCGAGCATTCAGAAGGAAGCAACGTTGAGCTCGAGGAAAACGCTTTACGATTGAATTCAGTTATGTAAAGGACCGCACGAATTTTGCCTTTCGTTAAATCACCGAGAAACGACGAAGAGGATGAAGATAACAATGGTGGCGAACAGAATAACTTGCCATTCGTGCGACCACTCGTCTTTGACAATCTTTCTTTGAATAACTTCCGAAGGGTTTACCCTCTACTTTGCTCTCGGGGTTTAACGATGACGAGTCCCTTGATTTATGACATTTGTTCGCAGTTATTAAACTTCGTGATGCAGCATGCCGCCAGAAAGTAAAGAAGAAAAATATTGTCGTTCGTGTCGTCGATGTAATCGTAATTGATTTTTATGCAAGTTTAATAGGTATACGTATAGCTTTTCTATTCTATCCTTTTATAGACAGAACCAAGCAACGATTTTTACAATATACGTTTTGTTATTCGATGTGGACTTCTACTGAAGACGGAATAGTGAAAATATCGTATGTTCGATGACTTGGATATTGTATAACGTGTATCAAAAAAAGAGATGTCTACTGTCTCCTCGTACGTAGTTTCATTGTCAATAGAATAAAAAGACGACTATAATCGATCCAACAAATGCTATTTTTACAGCCAAGAATACTTTCTTTCCTGGATTTGTCGTGAACTTTATTACAATCGATAGTCTGAATAAATTTGTTTTACTCTTCCGCAATTCAACTAGATTATATTGAAAACAATAATCATTTATTCATATTTTACACGCATAGACGATGATTTTAAAATGTTTTTGCGAATTTGAAACCGTCGTTTCAAAACCATCAAAATAAACATTTTGAAATCGTCTGTTCGTTAAATAAAATATATTTTAAAAATCAATTATTCTCTACAGACTAATTTTTTTTCCAGATCGTAAAGTTTAACTCGTGAAATTATAAACTTAACTACAAGCATAAAAGGTCTCGAAAAAGAGTAATCGATTTGTAAAATTTTAATCCAATTAAGAACTTTTGCTCCAATTTGATCTTGTATCATATACGAAATTCCAAAGTAACCGGATTATTCGTAATAAATTGTTTGCGAATTTTTTATGTAAACGAGATGTATTCGACTAACGCGATAAATAAATATTCAACTGGCTTTTTAATAAAGGATATGGTAGAAATAGTTGATGAATCCGAGAAAGCATTGTTGCGCATGTGTCATTTATTTCGACGAGCTTTTAAACCGCAGAACTGTATATCTATCTCGAAAGAAGAAAGGAACTAACACCAAAGAGATTTCTAAGGCTCCCAACGAGAAGGGTTGGAGTAATCGTGGAAACTGTTAACTGTTGCGTGGTATTACTTTACATCTCATAGGAACGCCTTCGAATCGGAGAAAGCATGCATCCATTTTCCTCACTACTTTCCTTATCTGCAAGCGAAATACTCGAAGGAAGTCGAAGCTGTAATTTATGCGAATTCGCAGCACGAAATATCGATGATTCCTGTCGGGATTATGCGACAACTCAAATCCGGAGGGTACTACACCCTCTTTCCCCGTCGTCCGTTAATGAAATTCTACAGAGATGGTTATTGGCCGAATAGAGTTGAGATCAAGTCAGCGCTTGGATGCCTACGTTCGGCCGCACCCGGGCGACGACGTTTACACGTACTCATAATTCAGGCCCAGCACGCTAAACTACCCGCTTTAGAGCTGAAATTAATTGATCCGGCAAGCCCCCTAACGATTATCGAGAAAATAGCTGACGTTGGGAGAACGTTTCCACTTACTACTCCTCTTCCTCCTCCTCATTATCGTCATCTTCTATCCGTTACTCCTACCTTAGGGATTCGTTACTTTCTCATAACGAACGTGCTTCGCGTTACCGTACCGCGATTTCAAGTAATGCGTCCATCAATGAAATTACTTCGTCGTGTAAACTACCGAATGAAAATTTAACATCGACCTACAAAATTGTTCAAACCTACCAAGAAATTTCGAAAATACGCTAAAGTTGAATTTGACCAATGTAAAACTTCGACACTAGTAAAAACTATATTTACTATTAGTAGATATTAACTTTGGACTATTTCTAATACAAGAAAAAATTTCTCGAAAGAAATATTTACATTCTTCCGTCTATATTTATCTTAGTAAGCGAAAGGAGTTTCGGTTGTTTGGATAAACTTCCCCTTCCTTATGATAGCATCGGCCGAACTTGTTTTCCGACTCTGTTTACGTCGTGAAAAATATTCATGAATAAAATACTGCAATAAAAATATGAACAAAATAACAAATACAAGGCCAGCTGAAAATAGGGATGAGAAGGAACAAAATGTAATTCTAACGGCTTTAAGAGACTCGTGTTTAAACCTCGTCGGACGATGGAATGAACAAAGTAAAAGAAGACAGAAAGTGAGATAAAAGAATAAAAAGAAGAAGGAAAAGGATGCGGGGTAAAAAAAAAAAAACGAGACTCAGAAAAGCAGAGGAAAGAACATAGAACGAGAAGCGCGGCCGACTAGGAGTTGCGAGAGTAAAGAGAGAGAACGAGGGATAAAGAGAAAGAGAGATAGAAAGAATGCGCTTGGAGCATGAGTCGGACGTACTTCTTCGCGTTTCAAAGTAATTTCGTTAAACGCTCGTAGAAACGTTCGTGGGAAGAACGTTGTTTAAATGTATACTCCGGACCACTGGTTCTGAAGTATAGAGAGAAATAGATTGTCTACGAAGAAGAGGAGAAAGACGTTTTTGAGATTCGCGCATGCACCTGCAACTACTACGTCACGCAATGTTCTCTCTCTTTCTTTCTCTCTCTCTCTCTCTCTCTCTCTCTCTCTCTCTCTCTCTCTCTCTCTCTTTTTCTCTCTTTCTTCCGCTCCCTCTTTTTCTTCCTCTGTCATTACTCTCCCTACGATCGAAATAGAATAAAGTACCGACAGCATTGAACCATTGTCGACTACCAGAAGGTTTACTTCTATCGAAAGTGTAGTGGTAAAAATTTAAAGATCGTTTTAGTCGAAAGAAGATTGAACGGAAACGTACGCACATCGATTTAAAGGCTCTACATCAAATTACCCTCGTCTATCATTGCGTTTATGTTTCTCTCCTACCGTTCGTCCTCATCTACTCTTCTACCTTTTATCTACCTTCGATTTCTCTTCGATGAGACTCTTGAAAAGCAGAGGGAGCGAATCGTTGTGACTCGCTCGTTATAGCGAGAAAAATCGATAATACGTTGTGGCCGCGTGTGCAGTAACGTTTTATACGTTATCGTCGAGTTGGTTAATAGAGATCGCTAGAGAAAAGATGAAATCGAATGCCATTATATGGATGCAAAGTTCGAAAGCGACGAGCCGTAAACCGAGAATGTTTGACCAAAATGATCGAAAATGTTAAGCCAGAGCGTGGAAAGGGTTGGAGCTTGGTGTCGCTTAGTTCCGTGGTGTCGCGAAAGGGCAGAGGAAAACGGGTTCGAGGTCTGTGCCAATAAATTCGAGGCTGCCCGCACGAAAGGACCGTCCTGCGGCGTCGATATTATTAGTTTACGGGGAACAGTGACTAAACTATAGACGGCCACTAAAATAGAGGAGGATAGTCGATAGGATAGAGCAGGGATGGCTCGGTTAGCCGGTAGTTGCGGTGCGGCGTCGACCAGCCTCGCACCTTGCTTGTTTATGCCTCATTAGCCGCAGTAGTTACGTCAGTGCCCTTAACTACCCTACGAACTGAACACCGCTTCGTTCCCCTTTACCAACGCACAACGCTCCTCTTCTATGTATCTCTTCTACGTTTCTCTTCTACGATCCCCATCCCAATAGATTCTACTTCACGTATTCTCTATGTATGCATATTCGTGGCTACTATCGATACGATCAACGGGTATCTAAATCAGCTGATCTATAGAGCCGTATCTCAAAAGGAACACCTATGGAAAAGCAATATTTCTTCCTTTATATTGTCTCGAGAGATTCCTTAGGTCAATATAGCAGTTAGTCGCATTTTATGGAAGTCACACCGACCTCATCGTACACCGATAATAAAATTGTACGATATTCTGTCGACGCGAACGAAAGATCTTTATAGGAATCTTTTTGCTCAATAACAATATACGAAAGGCCACTTTCGAAAACGATAAGAAGAAAATTATTAGATTGGTTGAAACAACGTGAGCTCCTATACGAGCTCAAAAGGAGTATCAAAAGCGTAGTAATGGTCGTACGAGTAGCACCCGTGTGTATACAAATGTCGTCCGAGCCTGTTTCCTCTCCGTAAGAAAGGCTGTTAACAAGAGCCAACAGTTATCCACTACAATGAGCCATAACAAAGCTGTAACTGGCTAGAAAGTCCGGCAAGACTTTTCGACAATGGCATTGCCGCAAGCAAGGAACTTTCTCGTCATTGGCTTGTACACGCAATTGGCGCATTATTAATGCGCTAGTACTTTGTTTGCATGATACTTGCTTTATCACGAAATTGCCTTTTGATCCTTCTCCTTTTAATTTTCCGGCCCTCTCGAAATTACATTCATCTACGTCCATGGAAAATTTTACGATACTCTTTCCATCCTGTTTGATAAAATCAATTAACTGGATCGAAGTCGTTAGAGACAAGGAGATGAATTTGCAAAAATGTGAATCATGAAATTTGCGCTCGAAAATCATTCGCTAATAAAGCTAATGTGACCGTGTAAAAAGCTCGTAAAATCTAGAAAGCGGAAAAAAAAGAGGTAGAGGAACGAGTTGAAATAACACGGAAGGTCCGACAACTTTCAAAGAATTCCACAGCGAGTAACACCTTCTAGCTTTTTTCTTTCCTTCTCTATTCGACGACACCTCTACCATCTACTATGGTCGGTGCTACTTCTCTTTTCTCTCTCATTTTAGGGTGTCGCAACGCACGAAGGACTCGGCGCATCGGGCTTAGAGCTTTCGGTAGCAAAGCTTTCGCGTAAAACGAGCAACGCTTTACGGTCGTTCCGTACTAATGGAGTTTCAGCTTGATGTCGAAGAGAAAAGAAGAAAGAGAGAGAGAGAGAGAGAGAGAGAGAGAGAGAGAAAGAGACCAGACTAAAAAGTTCAAGTTGCATTCTTTCAATAACGGAATCGTGACGTCCGATCGAAGAGCAGCATTCATGTAATACATTCTTTCGAATTTTCTTTTTCTTCCCTTTCTCTTTCCAAGATACTTTTTTACTTCAGAAAAATAACAAAAAAAAAAAAAAATATATATTCAAATCGTCGGACGACTATTTCAAACTAACCGAAGAATTTCACAACTCGAAGAGGAAGGTTAAGTCAGAAAAAGTTTCAAGAAAAGGACCAAATTGCCACGTGTTGCACTTGAAAAACATTTTCTTTGCTTTTGCCAAGAGGGACCGACAAATTTTAACGACAATGATTTGTCGTCGGCAATCACGAGTACGAAATTTTCTTTACAAGTTCTTCTCGTATCTTTACGCGGATACAATCGTATTTTCTTCAAACGTAATTACTTTTCGAATATTCCCATTGAATGTACATCAAATCAACCTGCATATCTCTATTTTTCTCTTTATGTTGCTGCAATACGTATCTAAGATAATTCCTATAATATATAAGACGTGAAATATGTTCGCGTGTTTGATCGTACTTCGTCATTTTGGAAGATATCATTTGCGGCGACTAAGTTTCGTTCGTCTGCGTAGAAGAGAAGCCGCTAGGTAGTGTAAAGTTTTGCGCGAAATCACGTCCAAGTTGAGAAGGTGCCGCGACTGGTACGCTTGGAATTTCAAACTTTCTTTCTCCTCGACTATACTCGTTTACGTGGAAATTGGGACTAGGAAAATGTTCTAAACCTTGTAACTATAGTTCGATACGCACTTAACTTTTGCGAATCATTTTCTTCCGTTCTCATTGCCCTTTCCAAACGATTTGTTCTAAATGATAGGTAAATAACTAAGTAGTACTTCTTAAAAGTAGCTCCTTGGAATCTTTCTCAAAAGTATACGACGGTTCGAGAATCGTCTTCATGAAATCTTTACGATGAAATCTTTTCTCTTGAACTTTTTTCAAAATAATTATATATAAAAGATTATATTTTAAAAAACATAAAAATTCTAATGGAATACTCGGTATAAGTCTAAAAGGAATCCATAAACAGCACAACCAATTTACGTTAAACAATGTAAAATTACATGTTTTCTAAATGATTTGAAAGTAAGGTAACGTAGGAATGTGCTCTATCGGGATGACCAAAGACATAATCATATTCTTGGATGTTTCGTATTCTACGAGACGACAAAACGTATATGAAAAGAAAAAATGCTTCAATTATCGCCCGTAAAGTCTCGTCAGACTTTCACCGAGCGCATTTATCGCGGATGAATTCAAATTGTGACATTTCTAGGGGAAAGGAAGAAAAATAGCAGTGCGCATTAAGAGAGAGAAATAATGAGTGCGCAAGGGAGAGCCGACGAGCACAGAGGATATTTTGTAATTAAACAGGAATAGAGTCCGCGAACCGTTGATTCATCGTTTCGTATTATGGCGGAAATGTTTCGCAATTAAACGAGGTTGCGTCACTGCGAAAACGAGATGCCAAAAGAATTCAACGAAAAAAAAACGGAAATGCTAGCTCGTTTCTCCCACCTCTCGGCGTCAATCCTCTGGGATCTCGTTACCCGACGACTCGTGATTATTAATATCGTTGATAGATAATGAATTCGTCACGAGAAAAAGCTCTTAATCAAGTAGATATCACATCCCCCATCTCCTCGAAATATTCCAATCGAAATTTTTTTATTTGATTTGATCTAATACGAATTTGTAAAGCATAGAAGAAAGTAATCTCGAATCTGAAAGAACTCGAATTGGAATTCACTTTCATTGAAATCGAGAAAAACGCACGATTAAGCGTAAACAGTTATAACGTGAATTAATCGATTCGATACCATTTTTATCGTAAAAATATAAAAATTTTGATTCGCACGATCAATTATTTCTCTTCCGACGTACCTACATTTCGAAGAAAGCGAACGTGCATACACTCATGCTTGTTGCAGACTTTGAAATCTACGTACGAGAGATCGCATGCATGTTTAAAAAGGTCGGTATCTCGGGTTTCTACGAGGTAGCTGTAACGCACGGCAATGGAGCGGAGCCGCTTCACTGGATATGCCGGGGAAATGGAAAGGGAAAAAGAAAGAAAAATGAAAGATACAACAGACGTAGAGAGAAAAAGAGTAAGAGAGAACGAGAAAATGGGAGAGAGAGGGAGAGAGAGAGAGAGGGGCAGGGAAACGGCAGGAAAGGGTACGGAGAGCGTGGATTAGTAGGGGTAAAAGCACAGAGAGCTAAAGCCCCGCGAGAACTCGTATAATGTTCTTTCTTGGAAACTTTTTTTCCGGAGAACGATATGGCAGGTTGAAAAGGAAAAACGCAGCGTGTGCCTGCGAGAATCTAGTATAAAAAAAAAAAAAAGAAAAAAAAAAAAAGGAAAAAAAGATGAAAAAAAATGAAAAAAAAAAAAAAATGAAAACAAATTAGGCGTCGTTTAAGAAAGAGCTCAAGGAAACCTCGTAAAAATACTACAAAAAGTTAAATAAGAATAGTTCCTCGAAAATTTGTCATACATTTAATACAGGCTTAATTTAAGAAAGGCAAAAGAAAATGAAGATTCTTTACGAAAGAATATAAATTATTTATTTTCTCCTTGAATGACATTCATTCAACTCTCGTTGTCATTTCGATTTTGAAACACGATGAAAGAAAATTCGAAAGGATACAGAATACACGTGTTACATATTGTTTCAAGCTACCGCGGAGCTGCAACGAATTTTAAAAGAAACTTTTCGATATTCTTCGATATTGTCGGAAAGAAGGAAGTTTTACTAGCTATCACTTTCTGTGCTCTATGGCAAACAGCTTGTCTTCGAAACAAGTGTCTTGTAGTTTTCTATGGGTGCCAAACATTTGATTATGATTCCTTGACGAATACGTAATAGATTATATAATCTACGCTTTTCGGGGGAAAGAAAAAAAAAAAAAGAAACAAAAATATAACGAAAGAGATAAGAATTCCGAATATCACGTATCAAAGTGTATTCATAATGAAAACGCGCGTAAAAATTGACAATAATCTCGTTTCATTTGCTCGTGAGAACTTTAAATGTGAGACAACGATGAAAGTTCGTAAATAGTACGTCGCGTATTATTTCGCTCGTATATCACTGTGCCAGAGTGTAGGACCGGGAAACGACGAGGGGTGTTGACGTTCGTAACATTTAAAGAGGAGAGTCTCCTCTTGCGTTTGTTCCGACAGTGAACGGGTAGGACATGTCCATTGAAGCGTGTCGTTACTAGAATGCTCTTCGCGCACGTAATAATCCTCTTTTCGTGAAAAGTACCTACTGGGAATTTCAGCGTTTGAATTTGCTATGAGCTCCGTAAAGCAATGTGAGAGTAAGAGTGAGAGAAAGAAAGAGAAAGATAAAAAGAAAGAGAGAAAGGAAGAATAGAGAGACAGAGAGAGAGAGAGAGAGAGAGAGAGAGAGAGAGAGAGAGAGAGAGAAGAATAGAGAGACGCGCAAAATGGCTCGTTAGAATGGACAAAGTAGCCAGTAGTTATTCCACAGTTACGTCAGACGGCGGCTTGTGCGGGTTAAAGTCGAGCTTGAAGGCGGCAATATGCATGTATGTACATACTCATATGTACATAGCTTGGACTTATTCCCCTTGTATTTCCTGACGCGCATACATTATCCCGCTTCTTCGCGCAACGGTTCCCGTCGTTTACAACTGTATTTCAAACTGCGAGCGTAAATCGACGCCGAGTGGTCGCACGCTGTCCCCACGGAAATACGATATAGTAAAGTTGATCTTCCTACGCCGAGATACGTCCCTTCTCCTATAACCGAACTATATGAGTATATAGTTACAACTATATATATATATATATATATATATATATATATATATATACCTATATACACATAGGTCCCTCCATCTCTAAGCTTAAAACGATTCCGAATATGCAGTGGCATCGTGTTCGGAGACCAGTTTTCCCAAAGTTCAACGATGATAGCCATTCCTGCAATTTTCAGCAATATTTCGTTAAAAATGATCTTCTCTCAAATTCCATAGTAAGCGTTTTCATAGTTAAAAGAAATTTTTTACATATGCGTATTTATAGAAGTAAAATATATTTTTTAATATACCATTAGAATTGACCAAGTACATTTTAAAATACTCCTTGAAATCGTTCGTGCGAATCTCGTCCTCGTATACCGGATGTATTTCGTGTCTACGTTTCAAAGTTTCGACGATTTCGCGCTTCGTTAGCTTTTTGCCTGTATTACCTTAATTGCGGAAAACGTCCATCGCGATTATCGCAGCGTGTTAAATGCAATAAGGAGAGTAACTCTCATGTTTCTGAGTTTCTTACCATTTCAATCTTACACGCGATATGACTAGTCTACGCCTCTTCTTTTCTTTGTTTTTTTCACTTCTACTTTACCCAACGATGTCGTTCGATCGTGTCAACAAGTTGGTTATGTAATATCGGGTGAAGTTTTTGATGTCACGACCTTTCAAATAATATTTACATAAGTTGATATTCTTTCTCTCTCTCTCTCTCTCTCTCTCTCTCTCTCTCTCTCTCTTTGTTTGGAAACCTCTAAATCGTATACTTGTATTCGATTGAAGGGAATATATACATTGAGAAGGATGTCAGAATAAATATTTCACTTTTAATTTGCACGAGTTTTTTTTTAATAATATAGATAATTAGGGATATATTCCGGTTTCGTATAATTGAATTGTTCAGTTTGAAAGTTCGTACGTAAATTGAATCAATTTTTGGGAAATCATTTGATCGATTATCGTATCACTTGTTTTTTTATCCATTATTAGATTTTTAATATTTTTTTAAGTATTACTGTTTAGCCCGCACTATTACATATACCAACAGGTTACAGTATAACGAAATAGGTAGAGCATTTGACTTTTCTTACTGTTTCGAATTTCACGCCAGGATATTTGTTCACTTTAAACAAAACAACCACGATGATACGACCGTTTTCATGTCTCCCTGTACACGTTGCTAGACATTGCTTGATTCTGTCTCGACGTAAACAACTCGGAGAATCTCTCAACAATATTCCTCTCTGAGTGTTTCCTCGATTG
Organism: Vespa velutina; assembly: GCF_912470025.1. NCBI lineage: Eukaryota > Metazoa > Arthropoda > Insecta > Hymenoptera > Vespidae > Vespa > Vespa velutina. The sequence goes on from NC_062195.1 coordinate 4,441,785, forward strand.
AAATGCCGGACTGTGTGCATGATGTAATTTATTTCTTACTTAGTTCGAGTCTAATTCGCGCTTGAGATATTCTACAAAATAATCACCGGATGTCCTGTTAATTATCTCGTTCACGTAATACGATGTTTCATCGAGTCCACCGTTATTCTCCAAGCGCTTTAAAACCACGCAGACAAAAACATATAAATTTCTATTTTCACTATTAGAACACGATCGTAAAGATACTAAGGGTACCGGGCTAAACTCAAATAAAGTTGATAAGAGAAACAGTCGAAAGCTGTAAAGAAATATTGAACGTTCTACTGTTCAGTCTTCGTACTTATAACTGTGCAAATAAGAATGAGCTCGTTTTCTCCGAGCCTTAGTGTTTTCCATATCCACGAATACCATCTCGTAACATTAGTGTAAATGCTTGAAATTTCTCTTCAAGTTCGTTAATGTTCCACCTCCTACCGTCGTTCTCTTTTACACGGCGATGCAAGATCGTTCTTATGCTTTTCCCGCATACGTACATGTCTTTTGCTCCCAGACAAAAGTTTAACTTTGCAAGGGAAATGGGAAAATTGCAAAAGCTCACTTAGTAAATGTTTGTTTGATGTCGAAAGCGCACACTCTCTACATTGCGTCGTTTGTAGAACGCGAAACGGAAATAAGAAACGTCACAATTCCATTTGTCGTCTATTTCTTACCTTATGATATCCGTTTTTGTAATAAAATCTTATAATAGTAAGAGAAGGAGAGACAGGGAGACAGATAGAAAGAGGAAAGAAGTAATACCTGCATCGAATCGTTCATTTGTTTCGCTTTACTCGACTCGAACGATAAATGTCGTCGTACCTGTGGAAAAATCAAAAGTTTCACTTTTGTAGAATGATATCTTTCAATTTTCGAAGACAAAAAGTAAGATCGTGCTCTCTGTGATTACTGCAATGCGGTTCCTTCCTTTTGCTAACCTCTTCCATTCAGTATCCTTTACCTAAATCCATCTTTGTGGTTAAACCAAACCACAAGTCGTAAATTCCAACGAAATTCCGCCTATTCAAAATCTAGTTTTTATTTTTCCCTTCACAATTATTCCAAACGTACATACGTTTTTCTCTACTGTTTAAACGAGATCTTTCAGAAGAAAAAAGAAACCTAATTTCGCAGTTTCGCGAAAGCAAATAAAAGTTGGTATAATTCTTTATGAATCCGTAGAAGTATGCGCCTACATTTTCTTTTTAATTCGAAGATATATCGTAAATCAACTCCAATATAACGGTGTACAATTAGCTAATAAAATAAAAGTTACATTATAATAATATCTTTTCCTTTCATTCTTTAACTTTATTAAAACAGATCAATCTTGAAAGTTTGAATGTTAGGTAAAAGTTTGAAAGTTACCTCCTTTGTTAAATTCACTACTTATTTGACTTTTTCCTTATTTGGAAAATATTCGTCATAATTTGAGAATATGTAAGGTAAGATGAAGATAATATTTGCAAATCTAAACAACCCTATTTATAAAGAGGCACACACGTATTTGCATGTACATTCTCTTCATGAGAATGTTAATACATTAATGAACTTTGTAAAGTTTAGTACGAATATTTCTTCGACGCCTCTGATTCTATGATTTTCATATACCCGCTATTATCTATCTTTGACAAATAAAGTGTATCTGATTAAAATTTATTTCACATTAGTTCTCGCAAGTCTACGTCAAGAAACGTTAATCGATAACATTATTACTTAAAAAGGCTTCAATTCCTTGCGATAAGTTGAATTCAAAGTATTTGACGTCGCGAGTTAACGAATCGCCTTAAGTTTTTATTAATTTCTTTATTATATTTAATAAACTTTTGTTTGCCATTAATAGAAGTGTCCCATTTTTTTACTTGCATTTTCGTCTGCCAGTGTTAAAATCGCGAATTTATTTTTAATATTTTTACATTTTTCTTTGCCATCTCTCATCGATTTATTCGTATTCTTATTGCATGAAAGCACGAACAGATTTCATAAGATCATTAAATATTCGACATTTTATATATTTTATAATGAATTTAAAAATAGAGACTATTAAAAAATAATCCTTTTATCCTACTAAGATTTTCACTAACTATTTATTATTCTTTTACGCCCTCATTGCTTTTAATATTGTCAAAGATATTCGTTTTACTTTTTGCTTGGATTACTTAGAATAATCCGTATATCTTTCTCTGGTTGTGCGAGCTTTCCGTATCATACATGCATATCTTAACAATGAAATTTGACCGCAAATAAGAGAAAACATTTGCTCGGCTATTTTTCGGAAAACTTCCAAGTTTCGTTGTAGCTAACTCCACAGAGGTACAACTTCGTTTATAAGTCGAACAACATTTACATTAAACTTCGTTTGCATCTAACAGAAATTGTGGTATTCACCACGGGATCTTATCACTACTTTACAATTTTATTCCATTATACTTATATACGTTTAATTAAGGTACAAGTTCTTTACGCTATGGAGTAAATTTTTTTAAGTAAGTTTTATATAAGAATACATTTTTACAATAATTTGAATAATTTTCATTACCTCACGTACATTTTATACATCATCTATTTATCCAAAGGTTATCTATTCGATCGTCGGAAAAATTCGATTTAAAAATAATTGATATAGTTGTTAGATCTTGTTAAATTCCAGGATACAATTTACTCGTAACAACATCGAAATAGAAATCATGATTTTCAACTGTATTTTGTAGGTATGTTGCGAGCCATCATATTCAGATATGATATGATATATATATATATATATATATATATATTTGTACCTGTAATAGCACGTTATATATATCTAGATAAGTTTGCTTGATGAGAGAAATGGAGAAAGCTTAGACTACCTTAATGTAAATGTAGGAAGTTCTAAGGACAGTTGTAACGTTAGTTCCAAGCCAAGATGTATTATATCAAAGGAAATTAAAGAACGCATCAGAAAAGAGAGAATAAGATTAGAATGTAATTCTTAGACGTATCAGAACGATTGATCGTGCCGTCTTATATAGGGGAAAAGATAAATCACATTCTCAACTTATGGTTTATATTCGATTTACGAGTCGGAATGCAAAAAGGACTAAATTGGAAGAAAATAAAAGACGCGACTCTTAATCAACTGCAGTAGTCTTTTGGATTCTTTCATTATCGAAGACCAAAGGAGTTCAATGAGGATTCGAAGGGATCGGAGAGAGAACTCGAAGGGTATCAATCGAGCGGATTAGTTTACTGCTAAAAGCGTCTTTTCTTATGATAGAAAGGAACACGAGTGATGCTTCGTCACTGGCTTTTCTTCGTTCCATTCTTGAAAAACGAGACGACGCACGTGCAAGAAACGTTTCATCAACGAAGTAGAAGAATAAGAAAGGATTCCTTCGAATGAATATTCTTTTAAGAAAAAAGAAACGAGAGATAGGGGGCAAACCTTATGATAGAGGGCAGAGAAATAGACGTGCGACGGCTCGTCGGTTGATGAACGTGGAAAACGGATTTGAGCGTTCCCTCTTTTATCAGAAAAAGAGAAAAAGAGAAAAAGAGAAAAAGGAAAAAAAAAAAGAGAAAAGAAAGCTCGGCGGTAGCTCGTCGATCGTACAATCGGAAGACTGTATGTCCGTGTTCATGGAAACGTGCTCTCTCGGTGGAACATTTATTGTCCGCCCTCGAGTTCGCATCGCCATGTAATCCGTACGGACCAAACCTACACTTTCGTCTTTTATCGACCGACCGATCGAGTTGGTCTGATTGCGACACCATCTTTGTCGTACGTGATGTCACGCGAACGAATCTTTGACGGACCGTACCTCCCCGAAAGCGCAGTATCCACGAAATCAACTAACCGCTCGGTGTTCGCGCGGATAAGGTAAGGCTCGCTTGTTTATTGGACCGAAGTAATTGCTCGAAATAAAGAGAGAAAAAAGGAAGAGAATCTCGATCTTGTAGATTCCTCGGCCATAAACTCAAAACCAACGACCCGAGTCGACCAAGTACTTCGGCTCGTACGAACGGAACGATGAATCCCTAGATTCTCTTCCGTTACGATGATTAAAGCGATATCCCTGATCCTTCAACATAAATAGGTTATAAATGCCTCTTTTTTTTTTTCAATCATCTTGTTTGAAGCTATTTATCTAGCAATAAATTGAAAAAGGAAAATGCTGAATTATATCAGATAATTCGAATTGGCGTAAAAACTTTTAAATTATTTATTATCGACATGCATACATACATACATACATACATATATAGTTAGATATTATCATTTTTGTCCGTAAGAAATGAGAAACATTATCCTGTCAATAAACTCGATGATAATCTAACATTACGTATATAGAAATTTTTACGATATCTCTTGACTCGATCGAATCCCAATTATTTCTTCAATTTAATATCATTCTCGGGTATCGTTAATATCGATCCTGTGAAAAATCAATCGAGCAGAATAGAAAATCCGGGAAATACGTAGAAGAAAATAAAGTACACATGTAACCTGGTTTACGATACATTCGATTCGACGGTTCTCCGTTTACTTCAAAGATGAAACATCTTACGAAAAGAACACAAATGTACATAAAATGTACATCTATATTTGCTCCGTTCGTTATCTCATTTCTTATATCGCAAAGAAAAATGCAAGGAGGTCGACCTTAAAATATCCCAAGCGATATTCTAAGAAATCGATGTTCGTTGAACGGACATTCGTCATTCGAATATCTATGGATTGAAGTATTCGTTAACCTCCGACTAACGATAAACCAGGTCGCGTCCATACCTTCAAAGAGTTCTTCAAGGTTAGGAAACTCAAGAGTAGACTGTTTCCAATTTTAATAAGATCTAGAGAAAAGAATGTAAAGATAGAAAGAGGGAGAAAAAATTTTTTTTGCTCCTTTTCCCGTAACGGCGAAGCGGCTGGCCGTCGTCCAGCCTAGAACGAAGGTGGATTCGGTAAGGGCGGACGTGCCTCGCCGTAATTCAAGTGGATAAGAGGAAAGGTGCTCCATCCTGCGGACTCTCGTTCGCTCGTCTCCAAAGTCCACAAGAAGCCCGAGTACACAGAGGATGCGAATGAGAAAGCCGTGTAAAAAGGATCTCAAGGATTAAGATGACAGAAGCCGCGATGGAGCATCGCCGGAGGTAGACGTGATTCGTGACCGAGTGTCTCGCTTTTGCGAGTATGCTCCTTCGAAGGGCAAATTCCAAAGCAACCACTTAACCCCTTCAGGATTGATCTTTCTAAAGGTAAACTGTATACCGGACGTGACGTCTTTCGCGCGAACCCACTTTTCTGCGACCTTTCTCGACTTTCCTTCTTCTTTTCGTCTTCTTTTCATCCTTTCGCCTTCACTGTCAACGAAGTCAGACGTTTCTAATAAAAACTTAAAATCCAATTATCGCCCTGCTAAGAGAAGAGAAGAAACGAACGTTCCTTATCGACTCATACCTTATGAGGCTTCTTTACAAAAGCCAATGTTATCATTATCCTTCGTAAATCGATTTAAAGATAAATTTTGAAAAATAAAAGCCTAATAAACTTTTGAGTAGTTTCTTTCGATCAAATTGACAAGTTAGGTAGAGCATATCAAATGAGAAAGAGAGAAAGAGAGAGTGTGCGAGAGAGAGAGAGAGAGAGAGAGAGAGAGAAATAGAACCGCGTCAAATTTGGATTGCCATGTCGATGAAAACAAATCCAAAATGGATTTCACTGACTAACGATCGATAGGCTAACCAGGAGGACTGACAAGAGCTGCCAGCGTTATTAAAGGGGAGAGAAGGATGAAAGGAGGAGGATAGCTGCTGGCAATTATAACGTTGTATAGGATCCACCGGTAAATAATGGGTTCGATCGGTATTCGACCAGAACATCAATCACTTCCGATCAGCAAAGCCAACTGACTTCAGCCTAAATCGGATGGTCAAAGAGAGACGATCGGGCAAGAATTTCAACAAGGAACGTGGCTATGAAAATTGTGTGTATCTATAAGATATACATATCTGTCAGGTTCAGAGGATTTATCAAAGTAAAGAGGAGAGATGCAAATTGAAATGATATATATGATAAAGAACGACAAATATAGTAGACTTATTTGCATTTGATGTAACAAGATAAATGAATGAAACAAAGATGAAGACAGACATACTATATTTACAAGAAAATACATAGACAAAGAAAGAGAAAGAAGGAGAGAGAGAGAGAGAGAGAGAGAGGGAGAGAGAGGGAGAGAGAGAGAAAGAGAAATGAGGGGAGAGATTGATACTAACAAACAAGAAATATTTCATCGGCGCAATGGGCACAAGGTGAAAATGATTAATCAGAGTCAAGTCGATTGTTCGCCGTGAATGCTAGCATTCTCGGTAAACCCATCGCACTGACCACACAGCACGTGATACGATAAGGTCGCGTCTGGCGACTGAGAACGTTCAGATTGAACTCGCAACCGCAGCTGATTGTGACTTATCATTCGCATCGGCTTCAATGGACAAGCCAGAATCGAATCGCTGGTTTGACCAACTTCTATCTACTGTGCTCGATTTGTTGCGGTGGTCTACAGGCGTGGAAGTTGAGACCTCTATCGAACGTCGAGCGAATGAAGATATTTAATGAAATGTTATCATCGTTGTTTCGGACTACGTCAGAAGGATATGAAAGCACAGAATAAGTTCGATATGTCGCATGAATTCATTTTTATGATCATTGAAACGATTCTTTTCATTTCACTAACATACGTTTACAGTTTCTTATTTATCCAATTGTATTTTCAATGATAATACGATCAATGACATTAATCATTGATTTCACGAAGAGCTATAATCAACGAGGAATAATGAAATATACTTTTAACTTTCTGTCAAATTCTATTTTTGTCATATCTAAAATGAAATAAGATAGATCATATTTTTCTATAGATCTACTTGAAGATGATTACAGATAGCAAATTGCTTATTTCGTTCATTTTCCTGAGAACAATTCTTAATACTTTGCCAGAAAGAAAGTATTCGTTTTTACTTTTCGTATCTTACGTATCAAAGTATAAGCCAATTTCAAACAACGAATCAATTAGATTTATAATACATAATCAAATACTAGATTAAAATTCTCTATTAAAATTCGAGAAATCTTTAAGGCTCTCGAAGTATAATATTAAAATAAAAAAGCGTAAATATATGCGTCTTTAAAGAAATTCTTATATTTGATTAATCAGTTGATTATGATAAGATGAGACGAAAAAAAAAAAAAAGGAGAACATCGATTATAAATGGAAATTTTTTCAAAAGATCGATCAAATTAAAACGTACTTTTTCGAGAAACTACTCAAATAAAAAGCTTAGTTAAAAGCTCTCTCTAATTTGACAACCAATTGACTTGGAAGCCTCTTAATTTTTATCGATTTTTACCAATTCGTTCTTCTTTTCCCCAACAAACTTTTCTTTAACTTTCGTTTAATCTTGTTTTTATTTTTGACATTTCATATCCTAAACAGCATACTCGAGAGAGGATATAGTCGAGTTTATATCGACCGTTTCTCACTTTATTTCTCATTGATTTTTCAATGAGATTTTTCAATGCCGTAATAATAATACGAAATAAAATAAAATGTTGTAGGAAATCTTTTCTATGAATCGCTTGATTCAGAATAGTTCTATAAATTATTATTTAATTAATGTAATAAAAAGTAATTTTTTTTCCCAGCGAAAGTTGAATTAAAATAATAAATTTGATAACGCGGAACGAAATTTGATAAGAGTAGATGATCTCTAATTAAGAAGCTTATTAACAAAGCTTCTTTCGACGCAGAACTCTGAGACTACTACTCGCTGTGTGTTTGTATAACATAATAAATTATAATTATCCAATTACTAAAGTAAGGTCGCCAGGAAAAACTCGGGACGAATATTGTATATACACTAGTTTTCTTTAAAGCAGATTACGGATTCTCATTACTCGCTGCTACGACCAGGAGTTTCGTTCCACTTGTTCCGCTTTTTATCGCAAAATTGGATCAAATCTTCGGCCTCCTTTCTTCCCTTTTCCTTTTTCTTTTACTTTTACCTACCTCCTCCTTTCCTACTTTCTTCTCCTCCATTCTGGATTTGTCTTCTCGCTTACTGCCGTGCAGATTCGGTAGAAGAATGCGTCGGGGTATACGAGTGCCATTTTTACATTTGCATATAAATAAGAGAGGATCGCGCGTGGGTCGAGCGGATCTATGTGCCCTCTGTACGCTTATATACCTATGTACATACGTATACGTGCTGGCAGATTTCTTCGTATATACGTTAATAGGACATAAAGGTATTCGGGTGCTCTTCGACGAAGTATATACTCCGAGAACGACGTCTCTGTTATCACGTGGCGGAACGTACACGGACGGAAACTCCGGTATAGCCCCTTTAATCGAACCCGTTACGAACTCGTGGATTTTCGTTACGCCTAGTCCTCCTTGCTTTTCCGTACCTCTACGTTCAACCAATGTTTAGCAACGTCTCTCTCTCTCTCTCTCTCTCTCTCTCTCTCTCTATTAAATTTGAAGAAACTCAAAAATAATTAAATGCATACGGAAATGAAAAATTTTTAATCTTTACGTCGTTTCAATTTCTTCGAATTTGACAAAGCGTAAAAAGTTGTTACAATTGAAATTTCTTTTAATATTATTTTTAATCTGATATACGTATAAAGATTTGTTAAAATGGAGAAACAAATTTGTGCGAATGATTGTTTTAATCAACGTTAAATAATTCATTCATGGTTTAGAATGCGAAGAAAATTAAAATGAAAACTACGAAATTCAGTCACGAAGCTGTGAAATTTCGTTAAACACGAGGAGGTGTCGCGAGAGAACGAAGTGCGCACGATACGGAGGTGTAACTGGAGTGGATTGAAGGAACGCAATTTAAGTGAATTGGGCCGTGTAACCCTCTTCTACCCGCATGTAAATAGATTTTAATATACTAACACGTCGTACTAGTATACTAACACGGTCTATGCGAAGTGTAATTTCGAGCGTTTAACCTCGAGAGGGGTTTGAGACGTTGAAAGGGTTGCCGTTGAATGAAAGGACATGGACGTACGGTGCCGTATGCGTTGGTTCGTCTACGGTGTCAGATTTAACAACTTTTCATGACAATGTAAAGCGGACCAATTACCCGTGTTAATTAGAGATCTTTGCTTTTGTCAAGATAACGGTATGCACCTGATAATGGTCTGAGGGAAAATTGCACGCATTATAATCTGCCGTCGCAAAAATTAATTCATGCCATCTAATCGTTTAATTGTCGTTCGAATGAAATAGATAAATGTACAAATATTATACTTTGTCATTGTCATTAAATGCAAAACACGAATGGAAATATAAAATTAAACAATTAATTAACTTATATCGTTAGTAATATTTCCTTATAAATAAGTTTATTCTAATGCTTAAATGAAAGACAAACAAAATATAGGAATATTCGAATATTTTTTTGTTTTTGTTAAATTACATTATTTCTTTTTTTTTTAAGTGAACCAAATTTTCCGAATTTTTAAACGTATACGAAGCAATTTGTATGCTATATATAAAGTATATAATGAATTTGAAAAAAAAAAAAAAGGAAAAAAAAGAAAAATTGACTTTCACATTGAAGCAACAGCGGGAAATATAAAGAGAACATTCTTTTTTAAGTTTAATATTGAGAGCGACAATCGAAAAAGCACATATGCATTTTTAGTCACATTTACTCATAGATATTTAAAATTATACTTAAATGTTGTTATAGATCTTTTTGTAACTCTGTTCTAAATATTATCCCATGTAATTTAATTTCAAAAAGTATCCAAATATTTATGTGACCAACCGTATATAGATAAATACATACATATATCGCATATACCGGATGGGACGACGATAAAAATGTGGGCTTATTTGTAAAAGCACTAGCAATGCGAATCGTGGTAGATGTTGAACGTATTCCGAGAGAAATTACGATAAATAATCGTCGAAAATTTTCATGAGAATAGCAGGGTGGTGGCGCAAGCACGAGACGCCACCCAAACGCAACACAATGCCGTCTGGTTCTATTTGCATAACAATGTTTAGCCGTGAAAACAAAGCTCTGTGACGGACTGAGAGACCGTCGTTTCACAGCGCCTTTGGGCAAAAAGTGACGTATTAATACCAACTGAATTTTCGGTAGTGTCGTCGGACTTAATTTTGGCACAGCACCCTGTTAATTGTTCAAGAACTTAACGTTGCCATTTGTTAGTGCAATCTTCAAGACCAATACAGTCGGTACCTTTCGAAAGACAAATAGAAACGAAAAGCGAGTCTCTCTGTTTGCGCAAGGAAGGTATCACTTTACCAGATTAGATAGCTTTTCGATGAAACCGTAACCCGAACAGAAAATTTTCTTATCATTTTCTTTAAGTATATAAGATACTTTCGAAAAACGATAGTCATCCAAAAGCATCTTTCCGTAGCATTTCTGATCAAAAATCCGAAAAGCTTGTTTTTGTTTGAAAGACAGAATAAATATAATCATTTTCCATTAGTATTTTCTTATCAAATTAGATAACGTATATTTATCGAAGGAAGGAATTTTAAGTGAAAACAGTTAATCGTAAAGTACCGAGATATAATCTTCGTAGATATGGTATTTAGAACGAAAAACGATAATAACATCGAGAAAGGAAACGCTTTTCTGGAATTATTCGAGAAATAACAAAATAAATTTAATCGTACATAATTTTACATGTTCTTAGGATCAAAGCAAAAGGACATATAAAACGAAGGAAACAATAGCGTGCGTTAAAGCGTATCGATCGTTCGTAAAGGCGCACGAAAGCTCGGAAAATCGGCCAATCTCGCGCTATAATTTGCCGAATATGTATCACCGTGCGGCGCAGCGCGGCGCGGCGATTAGTTCGGAAAAGCAGCAGTTTGGTCTCGGTAAAATATCTCGAGTGAGCACGGATCGAACATAACCGTAATACGTAAGGGGACATTGGTTGTAACGGGAACAGAAACATTATGTTCGTATCTGCTTGGTCTACCACCTTCCCACAGAACTCAATAATTTCGGCAATGGCCACGAGCTCGAAAAAGGTCCGGTAGTGTGATGCCATGAGAAAGGGGGTCGAACACGTAGCACGAAAGTGCGTGATGCACTCTCGTGGCGTGCTCGCGGGCAGTAACCCTAAATATTAACACGTGCCCTATGCGGCGAATTGCACTGCATTACCATCGCCAGCGTGGTCGGCCATTACCGTGGAAATATTGAATTTCGTTATCGACCTGAAATTATCAGGCTGACCCGACGCTCTAAGGACAAGCATTACCGGACTATAAAGCCCAGAGAACTCTTCAAAGGGTCGTTCAACGTGTGCGTCGAGGTTCGTGCTGTTGTTGAAGCTCGAATATAACACTATGTTTTCGAACGATGTCTCGCAGAGAGGTAAGGGAGGTGGACAAAGCCGCGTATAGTTGGCGAGCTCTAAAACCGGAGAACGGTAGGTAAATGTACAGTACATACGTATGTATGTCAAAATTTTGTACCTGTTCTAAGGCAGAGAGAGAGAGAGAGAAAAGGACAGACGAAACATCGTATCGAGTACGCTTTAAAGACGACGATTATTGCCTAGAATATGGCGAACTAACGATAAAAACAATTTTTACTCTTCTATTGTGATCCTTGATGCAAATTTTTTTCCCGCTCGTTCGAAACGTTATAGAGAAAACAAGAAACAATTTTCCGTTGAAATGTCCCATTGAGACTGTGCATCGTCGACTCTTTTCGTCATACTTTCATCGATTTCATCGAATGAAATCAAAGAAAAGCAAAAAGAACGATCTCATATTCCCAATCTTTTATTTTTCCATTTCCTTCTTGGCATTGAATCCACTTTGTCGTCGAACTTTCAACTACCTTTGCAAAGACAAAAGGCTTTGATTTAATTTAAAAGATTTTCGTTTTTCTTTTTTTTTCAAACGAAAATATACACGTGTTACGTCGGTTTTTCGTTTAATGAATGATTAGTGGGTGTTACGTTTGTTCGCACCTTACTGTATCGTTTTATCGTACATTAGAAAAGTTAAGGAAAGAAAAGATAACCGAAACGAACGAAAAATCAAAAAGCAAGAAAAAACTATGACAGGTCTATTAATTGACGTAGTCAAATTGCCATAATGCGTCACGATAGAACATTCGTATCGTGAAATTTCGTTTTGTTGAAATAAATTTCATCGCGTTGTTTCCAAAGGCGTATCGCGTACTCGGTACCACGATCAAGCTTAAAGAAAGAGATCCCCTCGATCGAGCCACGCACGTTGAAAAAAGAAAAAAAATGAGAGGGGGATTTTGTTAAACCACCGAGGATATTAAGCTCGCTCCTTTTAAAAATCTCTTCTCCGGAATTCTCGGTACAAAACAATGGAATATACCTCGTACGAGGTCGAGTTGTGGGAAAAATAATTCAACCTACGTACGAAACATGCAACTACCGGCTCGTGTTCTTCCCCCTGGAACGAAAAGGGAAAAGCAAATTTTTACGAAATATCTCGGAAAGCGCATGGACGATGTTATCTTTGTGCAAGCATTACTTGTCGATGTAAAAAAAAAAAAAAAAAAAAAAAACAAACAAAAAAACAAAAAAACAAAAAGGAAAATCAATAATAACAAAAAAAATTCTCTTGCCTTCGTAGCAAGTAAATTTTGATAAAATCGTGTGGGGAATGATATCCGATCGATTCCATGAGGTTTCAGGGTGCAGAGAGTAATCGTTATTTTGGTTAACGAAACTGTACAACCATTTACGCGGCCGTATTTTCATTGTGACGATGAGAGAGAAAGAGTAATGGTGATTCGAACGAGGAGAAAAGAGCTGTAGGTGCCCAACATCTGTGGTACGTCACGATAGAGTCAACTGCAACTACTACGTATCTCACTCCCGATATGTCTGACTGTATGTCGTTATTTCTACTAAAATCCGTTTCGTACCGAACTGGCCTCGAACGGACGCGCGTCGACATGTAGTCGAGCAAAATCCCGCAAATATCTACCGAAAACCGACACACATTTTCGGTGAGACTCATTGTCAACGACAGAACGTAGACAAAAGAAAAGCTGTATTCTAATTCGTACGTTATAATATTTTTTTTTCTTTTTTCTTTTTTCTTTTTCCTTTTTTTTCTTTTCTTTTTTTTTTTTTTTTTTTTTTTTTTTTTTTTTTTTTTTTTAGTTTTCCAATAAAAAGAAACACGTAGCTGGATTTTTTTTTCTTTCTTTCTTTCTTTTTTTTTTTTTTTTTCGTTTGTTCTCTCACGACTCATCTATCACGTAACACGTTTTACACTATGTTTATTTAATTTTCTTTTGATTTTATTTACTTTTCATCTGATTGACGAATCAGAAACAATTGGCAAAGGAAAGAAAACAATTTTATTTGTTAAAATTAATCCGAAGCTTCTGTAGCCATCGATCTTTTCGAAGTTCAACAATTTTCTTTTCTCTATTGCAACTTTAATCTCGTGCAAGACGTAAAAGTGTCACATGAAAGATTCGATACCTTCTATCGTAATCCTTCGCCTTCCCGAACTTTAATCTTTTTTCAACTTTACACTATTCACTAGCTTTCGTTTTCTTCGAGTTTCTTTTGTTTTTTTTTTTCTTTTTTTTATTTCCTTAACTTTCTTTATTCGTTCGTAGAATTATTATAGAAAGTTTTTTTTTTAAATATTTCAGGCTCTTGGTATCGTATATGTCGTTTGTAATTATAGCAACGATAGGACGTATAAAATAACAAGAACGAGTCTACGAGCGGTAACTCGAACTCTTTATCTCGCGACGTTATTGCGGACGAATATTTTCCGTTCGAGGCTCTTCTCTGGCGTGAGAGAGTCACTCCATTAATCTTTCGTAATGGTTTCGATCGTCCTTCCGTAGCGAACGTCCGTGTGATCATTCGCCTGTGTACGTATGGTGTGTATATGTGTAATGCATTCACGAATGCTCGTTCGAAATTCACTTTGCTTTATTTAATCTCTTTCGCGCGTATCGTACTCTACGTTCGCTAGTTTATCGATTGAAAATATCGAATAATATAGTCATAGGTTGCTTCGATACTACGACGTTTACTATCTTTCTCAAACACGAGCGAAGAAGAAAAAACGAAGGAGTAAAAAAAGAAAACGAAATTAGCAAGGTAGCTTGGTTATCAAGGTAAGTTTTTCTTTGTGGTTAGATTATCAATGTGAAAAGCATAACAACGGATAGTATCTAATACTACCTGCATGTTATATCGAGAACAAAGGAATGAAAAAAGTATGCGATCATTTTCCTCTTATTGCATTAAATGTATTTTATTTATAAGAAGAGGACAATACTGAAGACGAAAATTGCGTAACAAGCAGATCTTTATTGAATCATTCAAAATATTAAAATATGTTCTTCGTATTACAAGATTCAAGAATTAACATATAGCGTTCGTTCATTGAAATCGTATACTCGACGATATCATCGACAAGAAAAAGAAGATGATACTTGTGTAAATATACCAAGGCACAACAAATATCGTTAACCTATTTTCTTTAACGAATCCAAAGTCGGACAAGTATAAACGAATCATTTTTTACTGTTCAACTGTGATACGAAAATATTATCGATATATTCATACCGTGGGATATTTTTTCATCGATAGAAACAAAATATCGAGAGCGTCGACTTATAGCGTTGTTATTTGCGTTTCCGGAGGTCGTGAATATTTTCGCGAAAGGAGAAAGGCATGGAGGGAGGAAAACGGCGTAGAATAACGTGGTAAAGAGGATGGCGGATCGAGAATCGGGCGAAATATTGGAAAGCGGGCTGCACGGCGAGATAAAACGTTTCATAAAACAGACATCGATTCCATATTACCCAGCACCGCATCGACGTGGATCTAAAGCTACATCGTGGGATTCCCCTGGGTCCCTGGATATAAGAGCAACAGAAATGGCGCGAGGCGAAAGACGATGGAGGAATATGCATTTCCTTATTGCATCGAGTCGCATTCTATCCACCATTATTTTTTCTACTCGAACGCATTCCACTAATCAAAGTATTTTTATCGGACACTTTCCAATACCACGATCTGATTAAAATCATTTTTAAATGAGATATAATATATATATATATATATATATATGGCAAGAAGGGAAGTCGTAAAAAATCAAAAAAGATATTAAGGCAAAATTATTTTTAAATAAGCATCTTTGGAAAAAAAAAATTCATATATAAATATTCTTCATACCGAATAATATCGCAATTTCATAGTTTAATAATGCGGATGCATAAACTTTGTCATTGTGATTTATTTAATAATATTAAAGAACATTCCAGATCGAGGTATCAATCAGCTAAATAACATCGAGGTATCAATCAGCCCTTTCGTCGGATAGAGCTGAATGATCGATCGATCTTATACTAGTTTCTTGTTAAATGGTTCCGCCTCGTAGAACCATCCTCACTAATTTCTTTTGCTTCTTCGATCGAGAAGAAAAGCATAGAAACTAAATACTGAAGAGAAATAATCGCGAAGACACATTTCTTGCACCGAACGACACGTCAGTTTTTTTTTTTTCGTCAATTTTTTCAACGATTTTTTAAATTACATTGTTAACCATAACACCCGAAGCTTTATCCTCATCAATCTCCAACGGGTCATTTGAGTCCTCTCTCTTTCTCTCTCTCCCTTCTCATCGTCTATCATTGATCATTTATTTAAAAAGCCATTTACTTGGCCTATTTTTCACGCACAATCGTGTGCGTGCACTCGCTAATATATGTGTCAACATTATTTTTCACGTGTAAATGAAAAAATACTCGATTAAATTATTAATATCTCATCTGTTCGATCGTTCGAAGATAAAACTTTTCATTAATTTTCTCTAATATTGGATAGAATAAATGAAATTAGAATTTATTTTGTGTAAAATATTCCAAAGTGTATCATAATGGATATAACAATCGTAACAAATCCAACGCTCACATGAGATATTCGGAAAAATTAACGAGCGAGAAATAATGTCGAACTTTATAAATTTCTAAGTCAAATTTCTTCGAAATATAATCTATGGATTATAAGAATTAAACGATTTGAGATTAATGACAGAATTTTTCTTTTTTATCTTACTTTTTGCAAAATTAATCGGACAAAAATGAAAGATATATTCAGGCAATCGAATAATATCCAAACAATTTAATCATATTATTCTCGTACGCGTGCATGAGATTCTTTACTTTTAAGTTTTCCCTACGTATCGCTTTAATCATACCGACGTGTTAATTATTTTATCGATGTAAAATAATTATACTTTCTCCGTATGGATAATATTCATGCGGTTTCTAAATGCTTGCCAATGAATCACCGTATTCTGAAAGATTCATACTTTTTTTTATTTTCGTCAGGCGATGCGATATTCATTGCTCGAATTCAAATTGGATTGGCCGGAAACTTTTTTATACGCTTCCTCAACAGTCTCGCGAATTTTTCGAATTCTTTGCAAAAGTGGAATACCGTGACTGTAAAAGCGAATACGACAGATTTAAAGAGGAGACCAATCGATAGAATCAGTCCAAAAAGAAATACGTGGTTTGTTAAATTCTCTTTATTCGATATTCGTGAATGTGAAAACCAATACTTTGCTATTCAACATATATCGTTATATGGAGGTATCGTTCGTATAATATAATTAATCTAAGAAAATTTGCTATAAAAGAATATAGATAGTTTAATTCAAACAATTCATGTTTTTTATTAATTTTGATTAGGAATTCACTCTGCAAACTCTCGGAATAAACTCTTTAAAAAATAAATGGAAATAAGTTCGAATTATTTCAGTTCAAACCTTTTAATAGACAGATGAGACATTTAAAAAATTTTTCCAAGATATATATAAAACCATTATCGGGAATATATAGAAATGTTTACTTTTAAAAATTTGTATTTATATCCGAAATCTATATTATTTATTGAATATATAACATTATGCTAATTCAATGACTTTAATATATAATTAAAAATAAGCAAACGACATTTGTAATTATTTACATTAGATCTAATTTGATTAAATTTATGCTGACATTCAGTAAGGCAGAATCTAGCCTAAAATAATAATTCTTCTTTTAAAGTATTATATGGATTATTTTATAAATAGATAAAAAGTATCGTGAATGTTGATTTTCTTCATAAAATTTTACATTTGAAAATAAAGTAGTAAGTACATTTGAGAGCAATTTTTTTTTATGGATAAACTTTTTCTTATTTCAGAATCGACGCCCGAGAAAAGCCGGTGACCAAAGCGCAACATTTCTCGGATTCAGGAGTATTTGGTCCACGAGCTTACTTTCGAACTGCCTTTCCCAGACCCGCAGTTCTCGTGATCGATGATATAAAGAGGCACGATGCGGCAACATATAGATGTAGAGTCGATTTTCGAAAAGGCCAGACGCGAAGTTTCCGTTACAATCTCACCGTCATCGGTAAGACTTACGTTATTTCTCTTTTTTTCTATCTGTCTTGAAAGTAAGATGATTTCATTTTTTCATTTAAAGATGACAAAAGTATTAAAAAATTTCGAAAACAGAGAAAACAAAGTCCAAATTATTTATAAATTTCTCCTTAATCCTTACTTTTATCAAATCGATTAAATATATACATATATGTATGTATATTTCGATCGAATCCAAATGAATATATGCATTTACATAGCTGAATACTCAGAACCAAACGTTGTCAAAAACTCGATTGATCATTCGCATCGAATACGAGCTTATCGAAAATAGTAGAGACGCGATATAGAGTGTTTCTTTCACTCGTACGATATTACTACCACCCACGTACTGCCACTACTACTTCGTACTTCCAACGATGGCGAAAAGTGCACTTCTCGTCCGTAAGAGAAGAGAGGGGAATAGGTGAGTCTGATCAAACAAATGGTGACTGTTGAAAAATGCATGAACCAATCGAAGACGTGCTGCCTCGACTGACTTTCTCTCCTCCTCTATCTCTCCCCCCTCCGCCCCTCCCCTCTCTCTCTTTCTCTCTCTCTCTATTTCCCTTCGAAACTTTCTTCTCTTGTGCGTCAGCATACTCGTGTCACGACGCACACGTACGTGAATCACCGCTTTTCCCAACCCTTCTTGATAGTTAATCTGCAATGGGAATCGCTTTTCACGTGTAATCCTCCTATCATGTTTACCTCATTTCTCAAATTCCTCTAAATATTAGGGAGACCGGAAAGTAATATCGTTTCTGCGCATGTCGATATTTGATTGTGATTAAAAATAAAAACTTATTAAAAATTTATTCGTTTGAATTTAATTTAAGAAAGCTACATTACTTTCCGATCACCCTAATAATAAGATTAATAAGATTGCACGCATTATGATTAAGAAATATTATAGTTTTAATAGGTATTCATTCATGACATACAAGGAAAAGTTTCATTATCATAAATATAATCATTGAGAATTATTCTGTACACCCTTAAAAATTGAAAGTATATACATACTCTTTATCATATTCGTTTGATATATTCGATTTCGTATCTCGCGGCTTCAGAAATTGCTCTCGAATCCAAATAGTTTTTCTTTTACGTTCTTCATGGCAAGAGTTATGACGCGGTAGTGGTAGTCGATCATAAAGTCCGCGACATACGAAAGTGTAACTTTCATGGAAGGTCTTCAAAGCAGTCGGTTACAGTAGGGTCGAATCTAGGGAAGCGTATAGCTCACGGCAGGAATATAACTTGGAAAATCGTACTTTCGATCCTTCGATGCCGAAATCCATCTTCCGCGCCAATTCTTTGCACTTTCCCTCACCTTTAACCCATTCGCATGAGGTTAGAGAGTGCGCATACGACGAGGGAGGGCAAGCGAGCGGAAGCAAAGAAGGGCAAGGGAAATAGGAATGACGGGAGCAAACTCGACGGAATGGAAAGGAGAAGCAAGGCCATAGAGAGAGAGAGAGAGAGAGAGAGAGAGAGAGAGAAAGTGGAAAGAGGTGAGGGTGAAAACGGTATAAGTGTCGCAGTGCAGATTTCAAGAAGAACCTTCGGGCTAACGTGGAATTTCTCTTTCTCTTTTCCTTGCTCTCCCTTTCCCCTGAAAACCTGCTCTGTATCTTTATTTCTCTCGACTATGCGCACGCACCCTTCAAACTCTTGACTCGAATCTATCTCTCTCTTTTTCTTTCTCTCTCTCTCTCTCTCTCTCTCTCTCTCTCTCTCTTAATCTTTCTCTTTCCGTTTTCTCCTTTGTCCATTCCATGACTTGCTCGACTGCAATACAGAGAAGAACGACGACGAATACGTTGACGACGAGAGCTGCCCTTGTGCAGGACGACCGAGTCAAACGTACTTGAGGTATTCCAAAAAAGAAACGAATGAAATTGGCTGCCGTGGATCGCTAGGAACCCCCGACGGAGATCGAGGTATTTTCATCAGAGAAGATTGGTTCCCGTGAGTTCCTAGATTGCGTCCCTCCAAGCTCCTGTGGACTTTACCAGACTAACCGCCGTCCTTCTGCAAACGATGCACTGCCAGAGCACTATGCCCTTTCACTACTACCTCCCACTACTACCGTTACTCGCCTCTGTTATTCGGTTTTTTCCTTTTTCTACCATATTACGTTCAATTTCTGCGAACCATGCTCTCTTTCTCTTTTCTTTTTCGAATAGAATTGACTTACTCTTCTTGACCAATTGAACCTTAATAATACACGACAACAGAAACGAGAATCTTAAAAGTACGAATCACTATCTTTGTAGAAAATGATAATGATTATAACGACCACTTTCTGTCTATTTTATAAATTAATAAATAAACAACGATAAAATATGATTCTCATATCGATCCTCAAAGAGGTAATTTGTCGCAAGCGGATCTGTAGTTAATTAGTTTACGATGATGAAAAAGAGTATCGTACTATCCAATCCATATTAAAAATAAAATTTATCAGAAAAAAATTTGCGGTTTTTCCATAGAAATCACAGATTGATGTGTTAAATTAGTTTTCCGGTCATCGCGTGAGACCGTATCGTTCCTTCATTGCGCATAGGTATATGCATTTTTATAATTACTTAAAGATAAGATAGAAAGAGAAAATGAGCGAGGAAATGGAAGAGAAGGAAAAAAAAAGAGAGGCACGACACGATCACGATCATGACGATGACGATGTATTAATGCATAAATGAAATTGTGAAGCGCGTACGTTTAGAATCACCTGTTTACAGAGAACAATAATACCATGGCCAACATCGAGGTATTATTACATTATCGCATTACATATTGTATCATATCTAATAATGTAATATTATCATATCGCATATGCACGCAACACCATTACCCTTTTCATCTGATACGCACGAACGCACACTTATCTCTATTATTTATATTACGAGGTGCCACATTTAAACGAAATTTCTGAATATGTAATTGAGCATTACGCGAGAGAAATATTTGAGTTTAATAATATCTCTTCAAAGTATTTTTTTTTTTTTTTTTTTTTTTTTTTTTTTTTTTTTTTTTTTTTTTGACTTTTTATTTCCTAATTACATTCTTTTTTCTGATATTGCACATATTCTTATTTTTTGCCATCAAAAGTGACGTAACACGATAGTTTTTCTTTGTTGCATCAAAGAAACATATACAAAAGCATAATTTGAAATTGTGTGTTAAATTCTTGCATATCTCCACAGATAAGGTCAGGAAAAAGTTCATGCGACGAGCGCTACAAACTAGCACGAATCTCCATGCATTAACAATTCCGAAACGTATCGGAACGACGTATAAAACGTGCTCGGCGATGGAGAAAGAACGAAAGAGAAATTTTCTACTCTCCGACGCTTCACTATTATACGAAGTATACAGACTCCAGCGTACATGTAGGATAGTAAGCGAGCTTTACTCGGAGAGATTCAAAGGGGAAAATAAAGCTGCGCCGCTACGAGCGCGACAACTAGCTTGGATATTTTCAAGAAGGCTTTAACGCGTACGTTTTTGTCTACCGAAAGAACAGCCGCATGTGACAACGGCGGAAACCGCGCTACGACGAGAAAACCGGAATCTGTCGCACGACATTACCTCACGCTCGACAACTCTCTCTCTCTTTTCTCTCTCTCTCTCTTTCTCTTTCTCTCTCTCTCTCTCTCTCTCTCTCTTTCTCTTTCTCTCTCCCTCTCTCTTTCTCTTTCTCTTCTATTTCACTCTACTCTATTCTCTCTCACTCTTTCCCTTTCTCTCTCTCTCTCTCTCTCTCTCTCTCTCGTACGCTCGCTCGCTTTATGCATTGTCCTGCCATGACGAATTCGACAAGAAGTCGTAAACTGATAAAAGACGAAGACGAAAGCGCCATGTTGCAAAACTAAAAGAAGAAAATTTTGTAAAACTTTAGTACCTTAACTTGATTAAATATCAAACCGGAACAATTTAATTATCGATGTCCTCGTTTAGACGAAAATTGGAAAACGGATTAGAATTTTAATAATTACCGTCCATTATTTAGAAGATAAATTCGAATTAGTCAGTGAGAAATCATTCAAAGATAGAATAATATTTAAATGACATAATGAACTATTAAAGCAGATGAGAAATTCCAACGATCGTGCAAAATAAACTATGATGTTAAATTTTCTTTTAATTAACCTTTCCACTTCTTTCTCCACTGTCTCTTGTTATTCTTCTTTCTTTTATTTATTTTTTTTTTTTGATTTTGCCATTTGCGAATGAATCCGACTTTTTCCATCACTTCATTTCTCGCAGATAAATATGCACATTATATTGTATCACGTTAGACGTTCTATCACGTTTTTTTTTTTTTTTTTTTTTTTTTTTTTTTTTTTTTTTTTTTAAATCTGTATAACTATATACTTGTTCCGTTGCTTTGTGAAAAGTGATATGTTTCGCGTGTTGACATAGTCAACTTTTTTTTTGAAAGTGTTGTACTATAATGTTTTTTCCGGCTATTATTGCATCGTCACAAGTATGAACGAATAGCAGTATGCCTTTGAGTCGGTAATCCTTTCTCGTCTTCCTTTACTTTGTATATATATATATATATATATATATATATATATATATATATATATATATATATATGTTTATATTCGTCGACTAATGGAAAATGCGGTGGAAATGCGGAAGATATAAGAGGCAGATAATAAGATATGAAAAAGTAAAATTAGAAAAAGTGACTCTATAGTAACTTCATCAAATAAACAAATAAAAATACATAATTTAATCTCTTTCTAGACCCTACTAATTAATTCCGGTGACATTTCATTTATATACTAGAAATTTAATCATTTTATTTTCACCGTTTCTTAGTTCGTTTCTTTGTCTATAATCAGTATAATCTATTATCTTTGTCTATAACAGAAGAACTGTCAGCGACCATTCGCGATGAATCACATCAATCAATTCTCAACAATTTGACAATTTCTTCTTCGTTTACAAATTTCATTGCAGTAACTACGATCGTTCATATCATAAGAATGATTCAAATTTTGATTTATTATCATGTAATTACGATTATATTTAGTTATGTACTATATATCCTATTTCAGTATCATAGATCTCAAACTCGCATAGTGACATTTGTAATGTAATATCGAGCGCTTACAAATGTGACGTAATTAATAGATTATTTAATTCTTCGGGAATCGTTTTCTTTGGGATTCAATTCGTTCAAAGAAGACAAAAAATATATTTCGATTATTCTCTTTGATTTCACGCTCTTGCGATGATCTTTTCAAAACTAAATTTTATCAAATATTTCATATCGCTCGGTGGTCGTGGATAACGGGAAAAGAGAAAGAATTGTGAAAAGAGTAAAGAGAATGTGAAACTAACCATAAGAACAAACAGGCCGAACCTTGGAAAGGCGAATAACAAACGCGAAGAAAAAAGGAATGGCCAAAGGTAGAAAAGGTAGAAAAGTTAGCAGGAGGGTTGACAAACCGAGCCCGAGATCAGAAAAACGGTTCACGGAATCGTATGAATTTATGACCGACATAAATCGGAGCTGCTGGCTCGCGCGTACCATGATTTTCGGAAGTCTTTGCGAGTATGCCCACCAGATTCTCACCACTCTGCACGATGGAATCTACGAGAAAAAGTGTGCCCGCTCAGAAGCCAATCGGAAGGACTACGATCTCGCGTGGATTTAGAAGCCGGAGCACGTTCGCCGAAAATCTCCGTCAGATTATATCGCGAGCGACGATTACCTTGAGAATTTAACTTTAGATATCCTTACCTTTAACGTTTCTGGACAACTTATAATGGAACGATCGCTGTCAGCGTTAAATCGAATGTAACGAAGAGGATGAAGAAAAAAAAAAAAAAAATGAAGAGAAATGTGAATTGGTATCGAATTTTTCATTGTACCTATAAATTTTTTCTAACGACAAATCGAACGTATTTTCTCTTCCTCGTATCTCTTTAATACGGATAAGAAATATCGTAAAGGAGTAAAAAGAATAGATGGTATTCGCAATTCGCACTGCGCTATCGATGAAAACAAAAAATAAACAACATTTTCTTGGTTCGCTTACGATTATACAGAGAATAATCGAGTTCACGATACGTACGCCTTGTTGCTAAGCACAAGGCACGTTGGTTTTGGTTTACCAAAGTGTGCGCGCAATTGCCGAAGGGTTCTCGTAACTTGAACTAGCATAGAAAGGAACAACCGTTGTCAACCGCCATGTGATAAACTACCTCGAACGCTAACTACAAGCGAATTATTCCAAGTAGATGTTCCTTTGTTGAAGAACTTTCCTCAACACTCCTTCTCAACACTAGCTCCTTCTGAGCATTGGGCAAAAAAAAAAAAAAAAAGAAAGAAAGAAAAAGTAAACTCTCTCCGAAAAGAACGTTTGACGATGCCGCGATTCGGCTCGACTCGGCCCAGGCTTAAGCCGCGACGCAAAGCTCAAGCATTTCTCGGCCACTGAGAGAAAGAAAGAGAGAGAGAGAGAGAGAGAGAGAAAGAGAGAGAGCGGCTAACCAAAAACGAGCGGTAATCGCGTTAGTTCGCAGCTCCGACAAGAAACCCGTGAGACTCCGCGAGAGAATTGCCACCTGTTTGGCCCGAAGTAACGCGCACAAACTCCATTTGGCGTGGCCTTTAACGGTAACCGTACGATCGTTACGCTCTCGAATACTATCGTAATTAGTGGGATATCGAAGGAAGGAAGAGCGTGCGGTTAAATAAATGTCCGACGAATTAACGAACGGCATCGTTCGATGCACCATCGGATGCCGTGCTTGGCCATAACGGCCAAGAATTAACGGGCTTATCGACTAGAAAGAAATACGAATTTCGAAAACGTCGCAAGCCGTAATTTGCACGAGGGATGAAATCGCGCAGCAGCCGTATGAGTTCAATCGAGTATATCAGAGTGCCGCATCGACGAGGCGAACGGTTCGCATTAAGAAAAAAAAAAAAGAAAAAAGAATAGGAAAAGGATCGATCTATCTATCGATCGATTGATCGATCCTTTGATTCGCAGAATCGTTCGCTGTACATCATAGTTTCGTTATCACGATATTTCTACCCTTCTCGAGTTTTCTTAATAAAGCGTTTGCTTTCGCATCGTTTATCTACCACAACTGTTTATTAAATTTTCAATATCTGACCTTAACGAAAATCTTTAACGAAGCATTTTATTCGCGCGACCTCTCGAGTTTATTGAAGAAGCTTTTTTATATCCCAGAAATGGAAATTAATTAACAAATCTTTAGTAGAATATCAACGTAACGAACACATAATTGCTGGAAAAGTTTCTAGTATTTATTCATTCACTTGACGTAAGAAATTGTAATTAATCGGTCGTATTTTCTACGGTATATATTTTATTAAAATATATTAATAATAATAAAATTTTCTAATAATTATTCATTCACTATGTTTATTATCAATCGTTAGAGCATAAAATCTACTCGAAAAGAAAAAAAAAGAAAAAAAATTCTACCAAAAAAGAAATTTTTTCTTCCTCAAAGATTCCATTAAAAATTTTTCACAATATCTTTAATTTACGACATCTAAGGGTTTTCTAGATTGTTTCGAATTATTACGAAAGAGAATTTTTATCAAAAAGATTCTTACTGTTTTTTTTTTTTACCTCCCTCGGATTTCCAGAAAGATGTTCCAACAAAAAGTAGGGAGAAAATTCAACGATCTTCTCGACAACGAGATAGAATTCGTCCCATGTTCGTCTCGTGGATATGTGCCGAACCGTAATGTTTCGCAAATATTGGCATAGAAATCGGCTCTTCTATCTTCTACATGTAACCATCTCCTCGGGGCCACATCCCACAACCACCATCATCGACATCGTCACCACTGGCATCACCATCGGCGCACACCTACCAACGACGTCTTCTTACTCGTCGATTTGACTGCAGACACCTAAATTGGCTCGATACATCGTACGAACGCGGAGCGAGTACATAACTCAATAAGTATACCAAATTTTCCTCGTCGTTCTATTGCAGGCGAATATTTCACTAGAAATACCGTCGACGAGACATCTAGCGGTCTCTCAACCGGCTCTTCTTCTCCTCGTTTTCATCCTCCTATTCCTCTATATTTTTTTCTCCTTTTCTTTTCTTCTTTTTATATAAAATACTTGTATCATGTACCGCCTCCCCCTCCCCCTCCCCCCTCCCCCTCCTCCCATTTAATCCTAAAGATGGATTTTATCATACGTGACGATAACTTATCTATTGTTCAGCGATATTTCTTTCTAATATTGTTAATGTCTCTACTTTCTTCGTTAATTTTCATTCGTTAAAATCTTTACATGTTATTTAAAATAACTTTAATAAAATATTTTTACGTACGATAATCTTTTTATTGAGAAAGTGCGAAAAAGTAATAATTTAACGTCGCAATTAACCGACTAGAATCGTTATTACGAAGAACACAAGAGCGCATTTCCTTTCTTCCAAGAGTTTAGATTAGACACGAGTTCTCGCGGTAGCTCCTTAAGTGGCGGACATTACGATCGGCTGCTTCGCACTAGTTCAAATCCACACCTACGTAAGCAGCGATATATCTTCGATTTCGCTAATACGTCTGACCTAACAAGTTTCTTACTGGGAAAACTACCTCGCCATTCTTCCTATCGTTCTCTCGCCACCACCACCATCACTACCACTACCACTTTTTAACTTCGCAGCACTTATCTGCTGGTTTTACCTTACAGTGGTTCTTGCAAGCTGTTATCAAACTTACAAAAGTAAAATTAATAGTTCATTAAAAAACAAAAAAAAAAAAAAAGAAAAGAAAAGAAAAGAAAAAAAGAGAAACAGACATATCCGTATGGTTTCAAAGGAACGAAAGAGACATAGGAGGTCGATTTACTATCTCGCAAAATTACCCTCACTTGATCGTTATATATCTAATAACTATCTCGATGATTTTGCGAATGAGAGTCACTGACAAAGCAGAGTTACGTGAAAGCTCCCAGGGACTCTGACAACCGGCCAGCAGATTTTAATATTTGCAGCCATATCTCAGTAGAAAGAACTTTCGCCTGGAAAAATGGCGAGCTGACTCTCACTTAAAATCACTTTATACGAATCGCGGCTACTTTTTCGCCGGTCTCCTAAACCCTCCTCCTTTACACCCCCATCCCTCCACATTTTCTCTTCTCCCATCTCTTCTCCCACTCGCCCAATCTTTGCCTCATCTCTTTCTCGGCCCATAACCTATATCCCATGGAAAACTCGCGAAAATCCATTTCGCCGCTCCGCTGTCGTCGACTTCTGGAAACGTTCGCATTATTCTTACGAACCCTCGGTTCTCTTTCTCTCTTTCTCTCCTCTTTACATTATCCGAAGACATATAGCGTCGGATAACATTTTTCGAGAAAAATGTCCGTTGCTCCTTATCCCGCCAAAGATCCGGATGAATACTAGCCTTCACGTTTGACCGTAACCCAGAACCAAAAATATATTTCATTCTTACTTTCGAGTCATCAAAGACATAGGTGGTCGCTCTATTTGTCCATTAACTATAACGAATAGAAATGAATTCTATTCTTCCTTGTCGATATTATTGGCAATTACAATTAAATTTCATTTGAGAGAATAATTTTCCAATTCGATTCTATCGTAGATATCGTTAAAGGTAAGCAAAAGACATTTAGTTACCAATGATAATGAGGACGCAGTCGAATAGCCTCGAAATTTCTCTAAGTTCTTAACAGGTAAGTAAAACCAATAAAGACCCACACAGACAGTTTTACTCCCGGCATTCGTATCCGCACGGAGCGGTAAACGAGGCACTAAGGAGTCCAAGGACAGCTATTCGGTCGGTGAGAATTAGACCACTTAGGCTTAAATACCTCGACGACTGCTCATTGGCTTTATCGTAACTTTTAAGCTTGCTAGGAAAACTTCCAATCCCAGAAAAGAATTCAGCTGTACGCCTCTCTCATCCACACTTATCTAATTTACGATCATTAATGAAATTTCTTTAATTAAAAATTAATTTTATCGATTAATATTATTCTGCTGATATTGCTTGCGGTTGACAAGGTAAAAAATAAATAAGAAAGATTAGTCGTAGTTGATAAAAAACAAAACGAAATGTACGGAAAATACAAATGTAATGAGAGAGAAATTGAAAATTAACTAGGATCATAGCTATTATATTATCGATGTTTCTGTATACTATGCAATTTTCGAACTCGTTATAATTAAAACGTCATATCCATTTGACTTATTGACTTACTGGTATCGATTGGCCGATAGGGATATCTCGTAAAAAAAAAAGAATATACAGATGGATTCTTCATATGGTTAATTCCGATCAATCAATGGATAACTTATTCTCTTTCATAATTTCCTGAACCTGTTAATTGGAGAGATCAAGTTAACTCGTCGCGCTTCTCTTCTGACAAAAGATTAAATGAATCATTTGTTTCTCATTCCAACTAAAAAAAAAAAAAAAAAAAAAAAAAAAAAAAAAAAAAACATTCGTTCAGAATTTTTTACTTTTTGATACATTAATTTATCCAAAATTTCCTGTCTCCATTCTAATCATTGTTACACATGATTAAAAACAACGATACTATTTTCAAAAAAGACAAAGGACTTAATGTATCTTAATTTTTGAGCGCATATTTGTAAATGTCGATATAACTCTTATGACCGCGTCAAATACAAATGAAATGTCCTCACAAATTCAACGGTAAGTATAAAATGGGATAACTGAAACGGATTTTCAGGATTGTTCTTCGATAGAATTTTTCGGCCTACATCTTTCCGGGGTCAATAGAAGTCAGAGCGGATAATGTGAGGATTTCGTTCCTGAAATCGATCAGCATGAATTTGATGTTTCGAATGATGAAGTAAGAAAAGAAGAATGGATGGAAAAGGATGAAAAGAGAGAAAGAGAATCGTTGAATAGAAGAAGAATAACCGGATTCTCGCTATAGTCAAAATATTCGATTAAATGTATCTTTGAGAGCGTATAAAGGTATATCGAGATGTAGCTTCATAAATTCAAGACGATTCCGTAGCGAATTTCACTCCTGCCACGCCGTTACCCGTCGCTTGTCCTCGTACTACGACTCGCGTACCTGACTACTGACCGTAAAAATTTAACAAGGATAAGTCCGTATACGGAGAAAGAAAAGGTAGGTGAAAAAGAAAGAGAAAATTTATAAAGGGGCGAGAATAATCAAATGCAAAGGTTAGAAATGCATGGATCTAAAAGCAAAAGAAAGTGAGAAGAGGAACAAAATGAAAACCAGGAAGAGAATCGAGGAAAAATTGTACGGCGATTCCGAAAAAAAAAGAAAAAAAAAAAAGAAAAAAAAAGAGAAATAAAAAGAAAAACATTGAAAATGAAAGATGATCCCTGCAACGGACTGATACCGAAATCTATTGAAATCGTATATTTATTTACTTCAGCCATCTATTACGCCAATTAAAAAAAAAAAAAAAAAAAAAAAAAAAAAAAAAAAAAAACTGAACTTTTATCATTGATAAAAACATTCAAATATATAGTATGTATAATTTGTAACAGGGATTATTATATTTATATTTAGCAAGCTCGAAATTCTAATGACATATATTACAAAAGATATTATTAGTTTTATTACTATAATAATATTATCTTTTGGATTATTTTAATAGCAGGAAAAGAAAAGAAGGAAATCAACGTATTCGTACTTCAATCGATCGCATAAAGAAACAATACGGTTTGTAGCATCGAATGTGTACTCAATATCTATTATTTAAGATAAAATGAGAAGGAATGAAGGAAATTACAAAGGCTCATAATAATAAGAACAATCCGTGCGTAGAAAATAAAATTTTACGTAATACACTTTCTACATTCCAATATTGATAAAATCATATAAATATATTGAACGTTGAGTTTCGAAGAACGAAGTCGAAATATTTTTTACAATTTTAAGGATTTTAATTACGTATTACGATGATTTCAAAGGAACTAAAAAGAAAAGGAAAGGAAAAAAGGAGAAGGTAATACTTTACCTTTTAGTCGAAGAAGAAAAAGAGAGAGAGAGAGAGAGAGAGAGAGAGAGAGAGCAAAAAGAAATAGCGACGATGTTTTCCCTCCTAAAGTCCTAACCGTCCCTTCTCTTCTATCTCCCTCGTAAATGGTTACTTCCATACAAGCATAGAAATACGCACATTCTCGAAAAACTTGGAAAAGTCCCCGGCATACGAAGTGGCATTCGGCAAACATCGCACGGCTTTTCAACTGGCGCGCGGGCGTACACGCGAGACCAAGAGCTCCAGGCTTACGGAAGGCTTATTCAAATCGTTCGAAGAAAGAAAGAGAAAGAAGAAGGAAAAGGGTTGAAACGAAGCGATGGCGAAACGGTCGAGGTCTAGAGCTTACTTCTTCTTTCCCTTTCCTAACTCGTCTACTCGTTCTTCTTTTGAGAGATCGACTACTATACACACCGGTCAGAAAAAAATAAAGAAAGAGAGAAAGAAAAAGATAGACGATTATCTCGGATTGAAATGTATATTCTAATATGAGTATTCGTAGACGTCTCATTTGTTCATTGACGAAGCTTTTTGAATATTTTCAGTATGCACGCACGCACGGTACACATGCATACACGCAAGCAGGCACACATGCACGCAAGCAAATCCTTTACACGTAGCTTTGATATACTTCAATGTTTTCGAGACGTACGATAAAATTGGTTAAAAAAATTGGTTGTATCGAAAAACGACGCGGAAATAACACGCAGAAAAAGAAAAGAAAGATATTTCTTATTTACGATCATTTTCGTAGACGCTTTAGAGGGCGCGTTCCGGTTACGACTCTTGGACCTCCGCTATTCGTATATCTCGTAGGAGTGCTCTCAGTAGCCTTAAGGGCGCTAGGTCACCGTATGAATAAATAAATAAATGAATAAATAAACGAAGCATCCTGACTTTTCTCGTAATTCTTTTCTTTTTGCTCTCCCTTTTTTCTCTCTCTCTCTCTCTCTCTCTCTCTCTCTCTCTCTCTCTCTCTCTCTCTCTCTCTCTCTCTCTCTCTCTCTCTCTCGCTACTTCTCACGCTCGAACCTTCTTTCGAAGCCTACTCTTTACGAGTTTCAGTCAAAAAATCTTGCGAAAGCCTGAGGTATCTCTCTCATAGTCGATACATTTCTTTCTCGCTCCAATGATCTTTTCGATTATATTCGTACGTCTCTTTCCTTGCGTCGATTCCGCGTTCTCGATTTCTCGTTCTCGATTCCTTGCCTTTTCTCCTAGAAAATTCAATGCGTTCAAATCTTGCCACATTTCACTCGATTTCTTTTAGAAAGTATCTCAAGCACGACTTTATTTTCAATTTTGTAGTAGTAACCCTTTATATGTATCTATATACTTTCGTATAAATATGTAATATGTGAAAATGAATGGATTAACGAGAAAATTATAATGTATTTTGATAGTATGAATAAATAAGGTATAGATGAATAAATTATAAATCATTAATAATAAAATAATATCTAAATAAGGGAATACTTTATGACTTAATTTAAAGTAACTAAAAAAATTTATTACACGTAGTTTTGGCTGGAATGCAAATTGCAATATTTGAAGATAAAGATGATCAAAGAAAGATAAAGATGATGAAAAAAAATCATTATTCTCGATACTTATATACGATAATTATAAACGATTAACCTCCGAGAACATTCGTGACGATTGTATAATAAATTAAAAAGTGTTAGAAAGGATTAAGAGATACATAAATATTCTTATTTATTATATTCATTATATTATATATTTAATGTATTTAATAAATTATTATATTTTTCTTATTTAATTTACTGTCTCATATAAATATATTTCTCTCTCTCTCTCTCTCTCTCTCTCTCTCTCTGTCTCTCTCTTTTTTTATATCTAATCTATTTTCTACATTTTGTTCATTTCCGTAGTAACATCTTCAAAATTTGACTCAAAGCGCGATAAAAACATACGATCGAGTATTTTAAATCGGTGCCGCGGTCTCTGACGATCGAGTGCCATACTCATTGCCCTGCCGTAGTTTTTTAGTTGTTGTGGTTGTAGTGGTTGATTTTTAGTTGTTGTAGTGGTTGTTCTTTAGTTGTTGTTGTTGTTAAAGTGGTTGTTTTTGTAGTGTTGTAGTAGTTGTAGTGGTTGTTTTTTAGTTGTTGTGATTGTTTTTATGGTTGTTTTTGTGGTTGTTGTAGTTGTTATCGTTATGGTTGTCGTCTTGGTTGTATGGATATAGTTGGTATGGTAGAATGGTTATGGTTGTATGGTTATGATTGTATGGTTGATATAGTTGAATGATTATGGTTGTATGGTTGCATGGTTGCATGGTTATATGGTTGTATGGTTGTATATTGCACTTTGCTTTGTTGCAACCTTACATAACTCGTATTATAATATGTCACAATACAGAACATTTACGGTTTGATTTTAAAGAGAACCTTTTAATATAGTTTCGACGATGTTTACTAAAATCTTAGCATATATAATTTTTATAAGTAATGTATACTCCCTGAAATTCTAAAATTCAATGGTTAATATCTATTTTATTCTTCAACAGATATTCTCCCAGAAGATAGCGCGTTCTTTCAATTAATTGTTCAATTGTTTGAAATTAAGAAAATAAAAGAATTTTATGGATGATTACAAAGACAACAGCATGACGATAAATAAATGAAAAATCGTAAAAGTGTACGTTGCATGCAGTTTTTTTTTTTTTTTGTTCTATTTCTCATAAATAATCTAAGATCTCATGAGAAAACTACTTCGTCATAGAGTTTACTTTTTAAAAAAAATATGCACTGGATTCGTATGGAAACCTTTTTCTTCGCTTATTTCTCACCGAAGTGAGAAAAAGAAAGAGAGGGATGCACTTTCGAAACGTCCGGGATGAGAACGACACGTCACTTTTGTAGGTCGTATTTCACAAAAGTGGAAACACCTGCGTCCGTTTTGACGTACACGTGGTTTAGACGACATATACGACGAGGTGTCGCTCGTCTTCCGGTTTTATCGAGGAATACGACGATCGCGTTAGTTCCGTCGACGTCAACGACGATACCGAGAAGAAGGGTGCGAGAACGGCCAACGACGAGGCGACGACCGCCCATTGACAAGAAACATGAAGGATGGCCGCGACGAATGTTCCAAATAAAATTTGACATTTTTATTGACATAGAGGGATGAAACGTCGATGGTTCCGATATCTCACACTTTTTCTACGTGTCCGTCTATGTTACTTACTTGTAAATATATGAAAAAGGAGTAATCTTTTATAAAAGAAAAGTTTGTTAAACGTAAAGTAAATTACAGATGAATGATTGATAGAAATGTTTACTACTCGCTTTATCCATTAAAATTTAATAATTTATTTAATTGTTTTGCTCAATTGATACAATTGTACGGCTGGTATGTACAAACGGACTTCATTTCCCTTTCCCTTTTCGTTTAATTAATTTATTTAACCCCTTTATATTTAATTGTAAGTGCAAACGACTCCAACGAACGAGTCTCGTTAATGAAACGCATTTTAATTTATATTTAAAATATCAAATCGACTGATAATCGGTTTTTTCTTTTTTTTTTTTTTTTCTTTTTTCCTTTATGCTCGAAAAACTTCAAAAGAAACGTTTCACTAAATGCAAATAATATTGATAGTCGATAATCGTTTATTTTCTCTACGTGAAATATCACACCATTGCTCGGGGCCCAATTTTCTATAAGATAAGATTCTTGACGTTAATCGAAAATATTTTCGAATATATTTATTTTCCTAAAGGCAGCGAATAAAATTATGAGATATAATTTTTCCGATATAAACAACCAAGGAATAATACCGCATCTATTATCCTCGAAAGATTACAAACCGTGATCATTTTAATAAATTAATCGTTCAATATACTATCGTCAACATAATCCAAAAGCAAACGCGAAATAATGGAAAAACACGTAGATAGTTATAGAGACAGGGGTCTCACGGACGATATACATTCATACAAATATATGTACATACGAGAGATTTAATAGAGCGTCAAATGTTCATCCCATGGCATTTTTAACGCACCATTAACATCCGTTAAAAGCTTTAATGCGGATTTTGGTGAAAAATTTTCGATCGTGACACGTAAAATTTATGATTAAATTTACGACGAGTGAAAATATTTCTTGGAAGGAGTAACAGTGGTGGATCGTGGCTTTATTTGAAAAGCGATTCTCCCTCGTAAAAGAAAGGTCGCGTATGGAGGAAAGTAGCTTGCTACGCATACCATCGTTGAAGATAAATAATTCTTCAGGAAAATGTGGCAATATTCTCGAGGTTGGGGACAGAATAATAAGGGAATTTTTTTGCAATATGTAATTTTGCGTTTACCAGTGCCATAGTCTTATAGAATCCAAATTTCTGAAGAGTATAAAAGAGAGAGAGAGAGAGAGAGAGAGAGAGAGAGAGAGAGAGAGAGAGAAAGAGAGAAAGACAGATAAATGGCATATCGCAGATTTGGTCCATTCGCACCCGTGGTTCACACACAAATACTCTGTCGGCAAATCAATTTTTATTCTCTTCGATATGACATCCTGATATAACCACAGCTGGTTTGTAAATATGGCTGTGAACCGATCTATTCGTTATATTTCTCTCTTTTTCTGTCTATTTCTCTCTCTCTCTCTCTCTCTCTCCCAATCTCGTTCTACTTTCTGCATGAGTATACACGTATATGTTTTATGAAAAAAATATGTAATAAAATCTGCAGTTGATTCTACATCCAATAACGAATAAATAATAAATATGCGACTTATAATTTGTTCCGACGTGGGATACCTACCATATGATTTACGAAAAATTTCATTAATCGATCGAATCAGGAACTATTTAAAGTAACGTCAAAAACAACAATCTTAATCTCTGAATATAAAAAGAGAATGTTGAATTATGCAACAAACAAAATTTGTTACACTACCAAAGAATGTTAGATGATGTCGGATCAACGTCATAGCTCGACGGAAAGATATCACGCTGAATAATTTAAATACGATCCTTATTAATCTCTTAACTAACCATTAACTATTCCGCTTAGTCATTAATGCAAAATGTGGTTGACTTTTCATCTGCTATTCGAATCCTACTAAAAATTCATGTTTCGTTCGTGGCAAAAGCGACATTTATTTTTTATGAGTAAAAAAGAGAGAAAGAGAGAGAGAGAGAGAGAGAGAGAGAGAGAGAGAAAGAGAGAGTAGGGAGGGAGAGTGGTTGGGAGGCAGAGAGAGAGGACCCGGCAAAGTTTCAATCAATAGCAAAAATCAATAGTGCTAGCTCAAAAGGTTCACGTTTCGAAGGGGGATATAGAATTTACTCCAATTTCTATTTCAAGCAGTCTTAAAGCTAGTTCGTCCGACTACAGATACTCTCACCACTTACGGTAATGTTTCTGCTCGTCTGACAGTGCTTGGCTATTACTATTGGGGAACCATTCCCTTGAAATTTAACGCGCTTCCACTTGTCTGACTTAATAGCGGCTCCTGCCACAGACGGTGAGGCGCGTTTCTCTCTGTAGGAATTACCAATTGACACGAAAGCTTTCACTATGGTCAAGGCACTGGAATCTAAAGCTACTACTACGTTATACTGTTGCTCTAGCAACACACTTGATCGCATATTCTAATAATTCAACAATAAGTTTAAACCTTGAATAATTAAGTGTGATTTATGGTAGACAATCGATACGTTATTCATTCGGAAACGTTTTTCCAAGATACAGTAAATAATTTCTTTAACTCTTCCCTTTAAATGGTTTAAGTAAAGATATTACATTTAAAAATAATTTAAAAGGATAAAATTCAAACTACATTGCAATTGTCGTCCATCAACGATTTCGCATTTCAATCTTACACACAAATTCCATTTGTCACTTTGCCAGTTTAAACATTTACCTAAGTTAGGGTCAAATAAGAAACTACGGAAGAGAATTGAATTTACGAAGTTTTGGATAAC
Organism: Vespa velutina; assembly: GCF_912470025.1. Lineage (NCBI taxonomy): Eukaryota > Metazoa > Arthropoda > Insecta > Hymenoptera > Vespidae > Vespa > Vespa velutina. The sequence goes on from NC_062195.1 coordinate 4,477,293, forward strand.
TTAGTGTTTTAAAACTTAGTGTTTAAAAATATAAAGGGAATCCAAGCACGAATCCCGATCGAGTCGTTGCCGTATTTTTCCGTATACCCATAAAACCAAACACATATATAAGAGCCTTAAATTAACTCGATTAAAATTACGGTCATTCTACTCTCCGTAGTGTAGCTATTTTATTCGTTCTCTATATATTTAGAGAAATAGACGAGTAAAACTATACGTCGTAAGTTTAACTTGATCGGAGAGAGAGAGAGAGAGAGAGAGAGAGAGAGAGAGAGAGAGAGAGAGAGAGAGAGAGAGGTAGAAAGGTAGAGACAGCGGCAAGTGTGTAAGTGCGAACAGTTCCTACAAATGTTCTCTCGTATGCGAAGAGAGGGAGAGTAGCTATTTTCCAACCGGCCCTGAAATTATCGGCGCGGTCTGAGCGAGGCCCATTGATTACAACTAGTAATTGCCATTACAAGCTTCCTCTACAGGCTGACCCCTTCTCTACTCCTCTCTTTGTCCTTTCTCAATACTCTCTCCACGTTATTCTCTTCCAGCCTGTTCGAACGCAAACGAACTTTCCCTTCTGTATCGCGTTCGCAACTCAACCACATTTCTGAATACTTTCAACTATAGAATTCAAGGCACGACAAAAGCTTCGTGCGTCCGATTCCGACGAGCTATGCAATACTCAATGATAGAACGCTTGACGCAGATATCCTCGAACATCACCAGACTCACTCGTATCCAGACGCCATTGTATTATACCTGACCTCTTTAATCTATCGAAAAGTAAAAAAGAGAGAAAGAGAGAGAGAGAGAGAGAGAGAGAAATCGAACTAGCAAGTTCACGACAATCATCCTCGTCGTCCAACTTTAAACTCTTTCCATCGATCAGAATACTCGAAGAAGTAAAACGCTTACGGAGCTCTAGTGAGTACTCAACGAAACTATCGTCGCTCTATCCAAAGCCAATTTTTCGTTTAAGAAAATTCGAAAGGAGCCGACTTTGTGCGCGCATCTCGAGCTTCATCGATCGTTCCTTTTCGCCTTCTTTTTTCCTTGTCCCCTCACTGCCATAGGAAAATATATAGTATAGATATATGTATATATACACACACATACATATATACATATCTATGTATACTCGCTAAAGAAAGCATTCGCTCGTATTTCCAAAGATCATGGTTTCTCTCTTCCCCATTTTTCCTCCCTCTACGTTTGCCTAAAGCGATTTAAAAAAAAAAAAAAAAAGAAAAAAAATCGGTACGCGCCTACATGCGGATACGTTTTGACAAGAGACGGCAAAATAATTCCCAATACGGCTTCCCGTGATTTTTCTTCCCTTCGTGCTTTCCTCTCCCCCATACACCCCCTCCCAACGCTATTTCCATTCGATCCATATCAATTTTTACGAAGGTATCGAGCGATATCGATCGGCGCACGGAAAGTCCGTATACCAACGCAACGGTGAATGCATTCTTTCTCTTTTTCGATATGCAAGCAACGACGTATATATGCTTTCTTTCTGCGAGCAGAAGCGTTATCTTGCCGTGCACGAGAGAATAAGTAGAAAAAGAAAGAAATGATGGAAATAGGAGGACCGAACGACGTTGCGAGTTTTCGTGACAAAGGATTGTGTTCGTCGATGCATTCTCCTTTGATACGACATGTACGCATATCGATTGACCTTTTACATAATTCTCTTTAGTTCAGTAATCCGATGGAAGAAAAAAAAAAAAAGAAAAAAAAAAAAAAAAGAAAGAAAAGAAAAAAAAAATGAGAAAAAACAAAAATATGACTTCTCCATAAAACTTAAGTCTAACAATTTAAAACTCCTTCGTAACTCCTACAGATGAAATTGTGTTAAAAATACAATATCAATTCTCTAATTAAATAGTAAAAAAATGATATAACATATTATAGAGAGAACATACATACATAAATGTATATCGATCGTTTAAGTTATACTTCATTAATTTTTTTGGATTACTAACTATAAATAACATTTAGCACGTAAAATAAATGTGCAATAATGTATATATATATATAGGGAGAGAGAGAGAGAGAGAAAGAGAGAGAAACTATATAGATTTTGATTTTATAAATATTATATTTTAAAAAGTCATTGACAATAGATTTTATTCTGTAATTAATTTATATATATATATATATATATAAATGATTATGTACAACTCAATGTTTTTATTCAAGATCCTTAAGTCTTTGTATAATATGTTTCGTCATAACTGTACTTTTTCTTGTAATTGATATTTATAATCTCATAAATGATGGCTTTATAATATGTATAAACCTTTAAAATGAATGCGTTTAATATCTTTATATAAAAAATATTCTATCAGTATTTTCTCGAAAGGATTATTAAAATACAAAAAAAAAAAAGAATAATCTTTTTTATCCGAGACAGATATCTAAGAGTCACGTTCAAGACACTTCCAGTCAGATCGGAATCCACTTTGCGATTTCATGAATGACTTCGAGAGAATAGTTCACTTTTATTCTTTTTCCAAGCGATATCCGTCGAAACGTCGAGTAACTATGACTTGCGAGTGTCGCTCGCTTTACTCGAAATGCGCTTCGATTTTATTCTCTTAAATTACGAACGAAAGCAGCGATGATGCTGCATGAGATTTACATTTTCGATAAGTTCTATGAACGTTACAAGGAGATTACATTGGTGAGATAGAAGGAAAAGCCGAGCTTTATTACAGCCTCATCAGCTGCTTCAATATCTCGAAAAATACGACACGCTTTTTTCCATTTTCTTCAACGATCACATACTCAATTTTATTACGGATATATCGTCAAGAATGAGAAAAACGTCCGCATCATATCCTTTATCCTGGTATTGTGGAATTAAATGATATGTGACATCATTGCTCGCTTTTCAGACCTTATATTTTCGATCGTACATATAATTCATTGAAATTCCGACATATGCTATGCGATTAATTTTATCTATTGACATCGTCTTTTTTGCGAAGCACAATCATTGTTCAAGAAATTATATTAAAAAAGAAAAGATACACTCGGGAGAGATATCAAGTGATAAATGAGGAAGAATATCACTGAGAGAAAGTAACAGCACGTTCGAGATTAACAAGAGGGCAAATGTTTTATTTTTTCAAAACTCTACCCGATTATAGACTGAAAAGCGACCATGAATTGACGTAAATTGTTTACAAGTGTAACAGTAAGAATGAGAGTGAAGTTTTGGAGAAAAGGATGGATGAGCTTAACGAAAATCTCATCGCGTTCATGCTCAACGAGTTGTTGAAAAAAGACATACGCTCGGCATAAAATAGAGAAGAAGTCTGATGCATAGAACAGAGAGCATAATAGTGGAGGAAAAGCAAACGAGAATAAGGGAGAAATAGACAGGTGGACGAGGAGATGAAGGGGAAGAGATATCGGGCCGTTACGATGGATGCTTGAAATTGAATTTGCCGAAACGTGGAGCGCTTGATTAAGTGCTTTCGTCGGAAATACCGCGAATCATACCCTGGTAACGACATCACCCTCCATTCAGCGTCGATTTTCGATCATTTCGAGAGTTTTCGGAAATCCTGCTCGTAGGTATATCGAACTTCGCCGGTTAATACGTGGACATCGACGGCCATCTACGAACATCGCCGTTCTAGCTGCGCTTTTGGATCCGCTTAGGAAAAATTTTTTGCTTTTTTGCATTCGAGTATTGGGTCCTTTCATCGATTTTACGATCGTTCAAAAATAAATTTCAAAAATGGAGAACTCGTCCCGGTTAAATCCCGAAGGTATATGAACGATATCACGGATCGATAGATATTATTTCCCAGCGGCTTGCCGAACCGGACGACGTTACAGTGATTATCGACGATAAAACGTGATACGTGCACTATACCATTTTCCTTCCTTCCTTCCTTCCTTCCTTCCTTCCTTCCTTCCTTCTCTCCCTCCCTCCTTCCCTCCTTCCCTCCTCCCTTTCGTTTTTTCTTTCTTCCTTCTATTTTTGCTTTCGAACAACTTCTCCTACGATTCAAATATTCGCTAATGAGATTTGAACATATCCATGAGATTATTTTCGTTGAAAAATAAAATCGGAATAGTCGTTTATTTTAACTTTATTATACGAAGTGACAATGTTATTTGTCAGAACTTATTTGTATTTTTATTAAAACTTTGATCAATGATGAAATAAATCTTTATTCAATTTGTCCTCAAATCTCCTTATTCGTTGAAATAATAAAGTACATTGTAAAGTACATTTCTTACATCATTTTTTCATGTAATTATTCATCTTCATTAAGAGAGACAAGCCTATTAATTTTTAATAAAGAAAGTATTTATAGAAAAATTAAACTGAATGGCTTGGATATCTGTAAATGGTTTAATGTAATCTCCTGGAAAGCAAAAAAATTCAGATTTGAATACCGATTCAAAATACCCGAGGGCCTAACTTTTTTTCACGCGTGTATATATACAACTATATATTAAATCGTTTTCAGATTTTAACGAGAATATGTATGTTTGGAACGAGATTCTGTCTGTTTGCGAATGGAAACGCGAAATTTTTACGTCGAGATTATCCCGTGGCTTGTTACATATGTTCGCACGAAAGCTTCTATATGCCAAAAGCGATTCCAAGTGCATAACATGTAAAAAAAGAAAAAAAAAAAAAAAAGATAGGGAGAAAAAGGAAAAAGAAGAGAAAAAGGCAAAGTCAGAGAAACGAAGGAGGAAAGTGGATATACCGCGCCATAACCTCGTTGATAAAGCGTCCTATACGTTCGACGTATGCAGCTAACTTCCAAAATAACGAAAAAGCAAGAGAAATATCTCGGCCGGCTTATCCGACTCCGTTCCGATTTCGCGAGAGCGGATATTCCGCAAAAAAATATTACTACGTTTAATCCGCGAGCGATCGTACCTATATCTGACCGATACTAGATACACGAAGCACAGTAAATTGGAATTGGCTCGAAGAAAACATCGAAATACTTATCTCGATTTGCTTTGATTTTCCGCGGTAACAGAAAAATCTGAAATTGCGATGATACCACAAGCGCTCGCATATGTATGCGGTGCGCGTTCGAGTTATGCATATTGATATTTAAATTTCTTTTTCCACAACGAATAAAAGCCGATGGTACTCGTCGAAAAATTGAAATAGCTATCGTAAAGTTTCAATACTTTTGGCTGACGTGAACGTTTATCACAAATTTTCCTAACAAACCTACAACGATTCTAATTATATATCTTTTTTTTATCTATTTTTACAGTTCCACCAGAGCAACCGACCATTTTGGATCGTTGGGGTCGTATTTTGAATGGGACGGCAGGACCATACGAAGAGGGTGATACTCCCTATCTCACCTGTCGCGTAACAGGCGGTAAGAAAAGAATACAATAGAAAGTGTTTATTTTTCTTTTCCCATTTCATCAAAAAATCGAAATGATATGATAAGCGTCGTAAAAAGTGCTTTAGTGATATGATAAAAGTTAGGAATGAAAGGAGGAAGGAATGAAGTCAATAGTGTCGTCGGTTATTAAATCAAACAATTTTTTTTTTTTATCGGCGAACAGAGCTAAGTGAAAAGTTTCACGTTCGGTCGGACATTAGCGAAGGTAGATGACTTTCGGTAGCGAAAGGGGTTGGAAGATCAAACGACTTCCGCTTGCTTCGAGGGGAGCTTCGATGGAAGCTTCGAGGCTAAAGTAGAGAAGAAGAGCAAGAAGATGGAACGTCGAAGTACCGGCCACTACTGTTTACTTTGGCAACTGGATCTAAATTTCTGTTTATAACTGCGGCAACTTCTTCGACCGTCTTAAAAGATTATTTCCTCCTCCTTTGCGTTTCTATCTGTCTCTCTCTCTCTCTCCCTCTCTCTCTCTCTCTCTCTATCTATCTCTCTCTCTCTCTCTCTGTCTTTTAGTCTTCCACCACTCGAATATCGACCTCCATCTTCCCCTTCTTTTAGAAGGACGTCGACGGCACTCAACGGGAGAGCCTTCTTCTCTGTCTACGAAGACGAGACGCAACTCTTGCTTCTCTTTTTCTTCTTCTTTCTTCTTCCTCATCTCCTTCTCATCCTTCCTCTTCTGCTTCTCGCTGATTAAACGAGTTTCCGCCATTTTTGGAAAAGGATATCGCGACAGCGAAACGTCGTTAAGCTTTTAGGCACGGATTGCTGCCATCAAAATGAGGCAAATTCGAAACTCCGTGAAATGCGATTACAGTATCCCGCGGCGTGACGTAATTGCCGCGTGATATCTGTAACCGTGTTTTCGACTTGAAAGCACCTACAAGTATCTTTGATCTTTCCGAGCGATTAATTTTCTTCGATGGTGTATACGAATCGTGTTTCAAGTCGAACGGAGCCATTCGTTCGCAAATTAATTCTTTCGGCCATTTTTTCTTTTTCTTTTTTTCTCTTATTTCCATCAAATTCGTTGCCGTTGCATATAAACTCGAACGATTGCGCTTTGGTTTAATCGGCTTCGATTATAGAAACGTCGATAATTCCGATAAACACTCCAACTTACTTTTGATAACTTCCTTCATAATATGCTCCCCTCTAGCGTATTTTCTCAAAAGAGAAATTAATCAAATATTGGTTTAGACGTCGAGTTTTTGCATCGGAGAACGAATTCGAATGTCGACGGGGAACCTCTCGTTACGCATACGAATCTGTATAAACGGATAACGGATTAATAATAATGTTTCCCGAGGAAATGACGATATAGTTTACGGAAATTCGGACCGAAGGTAGAAAGGCAACCCCTTATAGATCATTCGTCTCGTCGATGAATATCGAGGCCCAGGAATATTGCCGTATGCAGATTCGATGGGAATTGGATCGGCAGCGTGCGCATCGATCATATACGTTGCGTCGTATAAATTGAATATCGAGAAGATCGGCTTATCCTTAACAATGTCGTTCCGAATAACGCTCAAACAACTTCCACTCTCATTAGATCGCAAATCGGTCTTTATTGCTTTCTATCGAAATCTACGATAACTTCTGACGCAATTTATCCCTTCTTTCCGGAACAAGTTCTCTACTTACGAGAAATATCTACGTCAAAACGATAAGAGACAGACAGACAGACAGATAGACAGACAGACAGGCAGACAGAGAGAGAGAGAGAGAGAGAGAGAGAGGAGGCGAAATGAAAGTGTTTTATTCATAAATAATCGACTAGTTTAACGTGCGATGAAAGCTTACTCCGAACAATTCGATTTGTTGCGGTACGTGAATCAACTACTCAAAGTTAATTGATGATTTCATACCTATTCATAAAGATAATTAATTATTTCCCGTCCAGTAATTATTTTGGTGGACGGATCAGTTTCTCGTTTACCGTAATGTAATTGATATATCTACCTTGATATCTTCTAATATTATCTATGTATTAAATGAAAATTCATTAATTGGTAATTCTCTCGAATCACAATTTTCCTCCTAAATCTATTGCTATTTTTTTTTTTTTTTTTCATTGAAGATAGCAGGACACGCGATTCGTTCTCACGTTGATCACATTCCTTTCCTTTCTTTTTCTTTTTTTGTTTTTTCTTTTTTCACGCGACTTTCATATAATTTGCAATTCAATTCAGAACCGCAGTGCGAAACGCGTATTTTAGATGCAGAAATTACGTGCAAATGTACTTCCCGATTAAACCTTAATATTTTATACGATTTTTATTCATCTCTTTTTGAATATCGAGGCCAAGAATTTGTATTAAAGGATAAACCACAAGAATTTTCAAATTTTTCGATGAGTATTTCAATAAACGAACGTATTTCTGCATCCACTTTCTTGTATTAATCGTTTATCGTGTTTATTCATTTTTTTAACTTTTACGATAAAAAATAAATCAATGGCCATATAAGAGGCCAGAAATAGCTGTCGAATGCATTCTCCCGCTTTCGGTAATTATCGCTTAGTTTATCGTTGAAAAAATAATCGAAGCTTTTGCATCTACCACTGGATATAGATACCTATGCACCGGACAATCTAATTTTTATATACTAACGAAATTGCCGCGGTGGTAGAGCAGAATTGGAAAGCGGTGTGAGAGAAAAGTCGTGGTTTACCTAGTAATTTCGTTGCTTACTTTCAAGCGTACGACGACGATAATGTCTTTAATAACAGGGGCTACGCGTGCTTCTACTTTTCTTTTTTTCTTTTTTCTTTTTTTTTTTTTTTTTCCTTTTCAATCCCTTTAATGAAACCACTCGAACAGGCAATCGATTAATTAAATGAATGATAAAGAGAAGAAGAAAAAGCTATAGATTGGCGAATTATTATTATTATATATTAATCGAGCTGAGATAAAAAAGAAAAAAAAAAATGAAGTGTACTTATCGAACGTAGGAATATTTAAAGCTAGCAAGAAAAAAAAAAAAGTAGATTACATACCCTCAACGAAGAAAGAATTCATTTTCGAATCTCTCTCGAACGCTTCATTATACGTGACTTAGAGCTAAGCCTAATTCGGTGCTCGGTTTCCGCTTTGTCTATAATTTATAGGATCGGTGGTGAGGAAATTTTACGACTCGTTCCGTGGATGAAATTTATTGCCAATTACTTA